>NW_024381725.1:0-25000 GCF_016835505.1 Polypterus senegalus
AAAGTGATCCAAAGTCTCATTTATACCCTGCGTCCTCTCATTAAACTTGTATCTCGCGAATATCGTATTCGCGTAGGCATAACAAACGCCAGCAGCAGTGTGTCTATGAACTTAATTTAAACTTAAGGTTTACACCGTGTGCTTTGTTTCCGCAGTAGCTGCACTTATGAATATGCTTGTATCGCCACTCGCTTCATATTCTTTTGCTGCCTTCTCAATTGTGTAATGCGCTTTTCTCTTCCACGCTCTTTGAAGCTCTTGCTTTTGTCTGCGTACTGCGTTCACAGTCAGTTCACGTGAGCCGCTCGGAGTACATGCATCGAAGGTTCTCAGCTGTGCTTGTGCTATCTCGTGAGATCTTGCGATGTCCACGGCTTTATTTAATGTTAGCTCAGACCCGGCACTTAAAAGTTTCTCTCGCACGTTCGCTGAGTTTGTGCCGAACACTAGTCTATCCCTGACCATCTCATCTTCGTTTCCATAAGCACAGTCCTTCACCCACGAATATTTAGCGGCAGTGTGTCTATTGGATTGCCGCTGATGGACGGCCTTATATGGGCAGGCACTCAATTACGTGGGAGGCGTGACGATGAGAGACGCAACTCCGCCTCACACAGCGACTGAGCTGCAGGCTATGACCGTATATATAATGAAAGTAGGTGCCAGTTATGACCGTTCGCGTAGAATTTCAAATGAAACCTGCCTATCTTTTGTAAGTAAGCTGTAAGGAATGAGCCTGCCAAATTGCAGCCTTCTACCTACACGGGAAGTTGGAGAATTAGTGATGTGAGTGAGTCAGCCAGTCAGTGAGGGCTTTGCGTTTTATAAGTATAGATTTACAGCACTGTGTGGAAAGTTCAATTCAGTTTAGATTTGTGTAACACTCTTCCCAGAACGCTGGTTCGACGCTTGAAGGAGTTGACAAGTAGATTGCAGATTTACAGATTAATAATTACATAGACATAATCAATCAGACTCTGCTTTAACACACATCAACACAAAGCAGTTACAAATACACTAACATAAATGGATCCCAACAATATCAGTCACTTGTTACTGAGCTGTGGAGAGAAACCCAAACCTCGGTCATAGTCCTGGAGACCTCCACTACCCGATACTGGCCATTCCACATTATAAAGTTGTGCTGGCGACAGAATCGTCAAAGTCCTTCAGTCGATCATCGACCAGCCTGACCTTACGCCTTGGAAACGTTGCTGATATTTTCCCACATATGCAGACACAGCTCTCACTGTGATTATGCAGGGACAAAATACCCGTTATTAGGGAACCCCAGAACTCCAAACTCTCCAAGCACCATCCACAGAATCCATCGAGGAACACAGACATACGCCTTCTGTAAATCTCTAGGCATATTAAATTATTCATTTCATTTTTTTTTTATTAATTTTTCTGAGTTTCTTTGTCATTGTGTTTCTATGTAGTGTTGTTTGTGTCCTGCCCTGCTCCCTGTAGGTAGAACCTAAGGAGGCAGGGCCACCTAAACATGCAGCTGGACTTCTGGCCCCAGCAAAACGTAAAGTACAAGTTTGGTATTTTTCATGTCAACATTTAACTCTTTGAGGGCTGAATATTTTTTCTGAAAAGCACGCAAAGCGATGGTTTCACACATAAGTCAACATAAAACGTCTGTTGCTTTGTGCTGTGGGTGCATTTCTGGTGTCAGTGGCTGCGTGGGGGCACCTCGGTTGTCAGCAGGAATGCACGGTGAGCCAGCTGCCTGGCTAGTGGTGGTGGTCTCAGTGTGACACAATCTGGTTTGTACCTCTTGACATCATAACTGGTGGTCCTACCAGGCAAACGCTGTTGTAGGCGCATCAGCTACACAAACGTGTTCAGCACCACGATTTCTGGGGACCGATCAGATGATGCTGGTACCTCACTTTCGCTTTTGATATCCATCTCCAGATCACTTGCATCAAACTCGGAGTCCGACAAGAGTCCTGTTCGCCGAAATTACATAAAACATCCATGGAGTATTTTGCTTTGGTATCTTGCCAGATGTCGGCGCCATTTTAGTGGTTGTTTGCTCTTCGCTACTTAGGCACGTGTAGGGAATCGAGGTTCAATCAACAAAGCTATGTAATTTTCCTTCTAGCAAAGAGAGTTAAACTGAAACGTAAATGTGAGTTTCATTGCAGTTTACAGCTAAATTACCGTCCTCTACTCATGAATTTTGATTTAGCCCTGAAAGAGTTAATACCTGAAATTGTGGTCTAAAGTGAAGCGTTTTCCATAGATTTTAAAAAGTACATAACCAGTATTTTATAATGCACGAGATGTCACTGGAAATCTGCATTTCCAGTGCATCACCTCCACCTCCTCGCCCTGAATAGACGTTGCTGATGTTGAGCTGCAGGTGGTTTTCCCTGCACCACAGGACAAGATCCTCTGCAAGCCTTCTGTAGTCTGACTCATCTCCATTAATAGTGCAGACTAATAATGATAGAGGAATATGATAGAAGACTTCAAAGAAGAGTCAACTTGTACAGCAAGATCTTTTCACCATTTTATTAGTCACAAGACTTAAAGTGCTTGCTGCCAGAGCGCAGAATTATTCATAAGTGGCGCACCTCGCACATCAACTATATGGTCTGATTGGTCATTTGACGTTGGCCTGAGTAATGCGTAGTCTTGAATCGAAGTGCGATACACTCAGAGCAGCTGCAATACGTTTCACTTCGCTTAACTTTTAATAACGTCACATGACCTGTGGACGCAAATTCAAATGTAACAAACTTTTGGCATCACATTTTAAATGGACGTGAAAATCGCAAGCTGTAATGGAAAGCAATCGATCATTTGGCCAATATGTTTTAGAAGATGTTGCCGACATGAAATGCGTTACATTTAATTTTAATAAACAATATATACCTGTGTATAAGTTGGGTCTTGAAACCTGAAAAATCGATCATAAATAATAATAACTCTTTGCATTTATATGGCGCTTTTCTCACTACTCAAAGTGGTCAGCAATTGCAGGTTAAGGGCCTTTCTCAAGGGCCCAACAGAGCAGAGTCTCTTTTGGCATTTACGGGATTTGAACCGGCAAATAAAATCAGACCCCGTTCAAAAATATGACACTTACATTTTTTAACATCTTCTTGCTCCCTCTAGTTTTGCGTCAATTCCTCAGACAGATCGAATTTTACTGCAGCAGCACAGTTACCAGTTTCTTTTGCCAGTTCGACGTCTTTTCATTTAAAACCAGCTTCGTGTTTTCTTCTGATCGAACGCTCCATCGTAGATCAGGGATGCTCTTATGATCAAGGTGTATGAGGGGGTGAGATACAAAAAACAGTACAAACGTCGCTTCGGAATAGTTGGGGTGTTACCATGTGGTCACGTAGGCACAATACACCGTGGGTACTCTCTCAGGTGGGCATTAACATGTCGAAATCTTCTGGACCAATAGCGCAAGTTTTTCGCATTCGATTTCTGCGACCGGCATTATAAAATACCGGAAATTAAACGGTAAAGTCAAGTCCAGACTTCTAGGTAGTTAGCCTGATTAATTTTATCCCCAATAATCTTCCATAGCCTGTGTTGAAGTATCCCACCCATCATGCCTTTATTGTTTGTGTTTGAAACACAGGATTTTCTACCTGAAATTTAAATATTAACTCATTGAAGAACTGACGCAGAGCTAGTGAGATGTAGAGCTTAAGAAGTCCACCCCGAGAGAACCTGCTCAACTGACTGGCCTTAGCAATTACAGGTGAACCCAAGTTTCAAATGAACTAAATATTCTGAGCTGAGTGAAAAAGCAGAGTTGTGGCCGGGTATCTGGCCACATGTCACCTTGTCACCTTTTACACATGTGGGTCATTGCAGGAATTTACCAGTAAACTGCCAGGTCAAGGGTCACGACCGAGCATAGCATGACTCCGACATCCCAAATGGCTCCACCTGGCAGTCTGTCAAGTCAAGGCCTCTGATAATTTATTGGAATTTTAACTGTGACCAGAGCCAGAGAGACCTGCCGAGTGAAGCAGACAAGATGTCAGGATGGCCGTTGATTAACTCGACTGGTTGGATTGGTTCACAGCAATAAGTTTCTATGGTACGGGAGGTTAGCAAATTAGCAGCAAGTGAGATGTCAAAGTGCATCCACAGAGGATTATCTCATTGATTAGCTGCCCATCCGTCTCTACGTTACCTTAACCTGATTATCCAGGGCCGGGTCACAGGGCAGCTGGGGTGACCCCAGCAATCTTAATCATAGATTAATCAAAAATGAGCAAAAAGGGACAAAAAATGACAATTAAATGTAAGCTGTACTTTGAAGTTTCAAACTTCATATTGCGTATTGAAATCGGACATTGTGATCAGCTAAGTGTAATTCCTAACCTTCACCTGCCTCAGTCTTTCCAAGCCAGTGTTCCTTCCGTGTCCCTTTCTGTAATGATTTGACTGATTCTAATCTGTCTAGTTCAGCATCAGCCGCTAACCTTAGCCGTCTTGCTGTTCATGTTCTCATTCGGCTGGCCACCATCTGGTCCAGGTCAGGTCAGGTTGGGGAGCCTGCACTGGTACGGCAACCACCACATGATGAAACAGCTCAGGATCCTGGTTGGCAACCCCCCAAACAGGCACACGGTCCAGTCCCACCCTCCGGAGATGACTCCTCTATCTGCCCCAGCCAGGTGTTATGTGAGTGTCCCCTTGGCCTGGCCTAACCACTTGGTTCCTCAACAATGAGCCGGATCAGCTTTGGGGAATCGTGCCTCATTGCCGTAGTGCCGTAACTGATACTCCCTCACAGTGCAGGTCATGTGCCTCATTCTGGACTCCATGAGTAACACAAAGTCAAACCAGCGGGACCCTCTGAGGAGACCCACATGAAGGAGTCCAGTCTTCATCTCAGGTCACTGGATAACGTCCATGTATCACAAACGGGAAGCACCAGGACACTAAAGACTTGGACTTTCACCCTTTTGCAGATATCAGGAGTGCCATACACCCCTTTTCAGTGACCTCATGACCCCCCGTGCTCTCCCAGTCCATCTACTGACTTCATAGGAAGAGTCACCAGACACATGAATGTCACTGCCGAGGTCAGTAAACCTCTCAATGACGAGGTCGACACTCTCTCTGTAGACAGACACACTGCTGATGGCATTGCCCAAGAGATCATTAAAGGCCCGGCTGTTTGGTTTCTATCAGGACCCACGCAAGCCAAGACACTCAGACCCCTCATTCAGTCTCTCGAGAGCCTCCATTGAAGATCACAGCATTGTCAACAAAGTCAAGATCAGTGTATCTCACTTCACCAACAGATGCCCCTCAGCCGCTGGACCCCACCATCCGGTCCTTCGTGTGTATGTTAGACGTCCCCCTCCTCGGTCCGTGCCTTCAGGTGACCGTGTTTATTAACTCCATTGAAAGGCAGCCATGACATGTTAGGTATTTGACCAGGCGTCAAGTGATCAGACTCGGCCTTGTCGTCTGAAGCAGTAAGGATTTGATTACCGTGCCCTGTTTATGTAACCGAATGCGGAGGAGGCCGTGTGTGTGTGTGTGTGTGTGTGTCTTTGTGCCTAACGCATTCAAGATGGAGCTCCCAACCAAACCCTCTAAATTAGTACATCTCAAACGTCTCTGATTGCAGGCTCCTTCTTCATTTAATTAGAAGTCGGAGGATCACACCGCCAAGCGGCTTAGGCCTTACAAAAGCCCACCAGCCAGTCGCTTTGAGTTAACGCAGATGAGAATTGTGCTGTGTGTTCGCCTTCATGTTGGTGTTCAGAGCTGAGCCGATGTTGGGTTTTTTTAAATTTATGGCCATGTCAGGCCATACAGATGTCTGGAAATCGAACGCAGATGTGCGTGTATCTACACAAATATACGCATTCATACTCCACCAAGTTTGGTATTTTTCAAGTCAAGCTGTTTCTTCATAATCGTGGTATACTTTAATTGGCCTTACAAAACTGCGTCGTTAAGTGAAGAATTTATATTTTACATTTTGAGAAATGCTGTGTCGGCATTGTGCATTCCTGCCAAACGAAGCTGGAACTGATCGAAACGGCCCAATTAATTCTCCATAACAGTCCCTTGACATTTGAATGTAAGATCGAGAATTCAAACGATTATGTAAAACGATTGCGGTCGGATTCAGTAATTATGAGGCTGGCCTAATTTGTAGCAGATAGTCAAGAAAACTTTATGAAAAGTTCACATTTTGTAGGCATTTGTGCTACTGACTGTGTCTGTGAGGGAATTCAGTTTGGCGCCACAACAGCCTCGTACTCATAAATGTGACACTCATAGGAGGGTGACGTTACTGCCACACAGGAACAAAGAAGGGCAACTTGGGGAATGAAGGTTTGGTGAGGAACGATCTGGATTCCAGAAAAGAAGAAGCACAACAGGGCCATTGTTCATCATGAGGCAGAAGATCGAAAGAAGAAGAAGGAAATGCAACAGAATTGTGCGAAAACGGAGGAGATGTTTCACGATATGCCAAGAGAGTTGGTCATCAAACAGTCCGATGGTAAATCAAAAATCAAAGGCGATTTAAAAATAACTTGGCAACTACAATGGATAGAAGCTGACGCAATACAATACGTTCACAGTGACTTATGGGTAATTCGAATATGCCTAGTGCAGCTCTTGGCCGTTAGTCTAGTTGAAGCTGAGGGGTCAAATGAAGATGGATGCTCCGCTGTGGGATTGCACCATTTTTGAACAACATGCCGTTATTAGATTTCTTTGGGCTGAGGGAGTGGAACCTGATGAAATTCACAGAAGGACTCCGCGAATGGGTAGAATGGGAAAAACGAATGTAGCCGACAAAGCTCGGCCTGGTTGACCATCAACATTACGCACACAAGTCTACATCAAGATGGCGAATGCCTTCATCAGAGGAGCCCGACTGATTAAGTTGCCCGTTGTTGCTGCACATTTGGATGTCAGGTATGGATCCACACGTCCCATAGTGCTTGTTGCCTTGGGGTACTGTAACATTTGTTCAAGTCGGGTACCTAAATATCCTGCTGATCCACACAAGCAATAGAGTGCGAAGCTTGCAACCCAGTTCCTGAAATGGTACGATGAAGATCCAAGTGTTTTGGAGTGGATTATCATCAGGGATGAGACATGGGGTCTGTCAACGTGAACCAGAATAGCATGAGCCGAAACACGCAATGGAAACAGCCAGCTTCTCCGGGAAAGAAGAAATTCAAACAACAGCCTTCCGCCAAGAAAATCATGAAGGACGTGAAGGGACCTATTTTGGTGCTTTTTTGGGAATACAGATAATCAGTGACAAGTGCAACGTATTGTGCTGTGCTTAGAAACTTACAGCTCCATGACCGCACCTCACCTTTGGAGTGGACACAATGGTGGAGTCAATGCAACATCTTCTCTACAGCCCTGATCCAGCACCATGCGACTATCACATCTTCAGCCCACTTAAGGAGGCTCTCCATGGCCACAGGTTCACCTCTGATGATGAACTTAAGGAAGCAGTGCACCCAAAAAGCTTCTGAAGGTTCTGCTGAACCATAAAAGGAGTGCATCGACCTCCAAGGAGATGATGTGGAGAAGTGATAGGACTCGGATGTTCATCGGGTGTGCAGACGGTACACAGCCTTTACTATTTGTTCCTCATACAATTTACTTGAGGAAGTGATCACATAGGTAATTGTTATGGTTCTCTATTTGTTTTTAAAATTTCTTAGCCTTCATTTAGATCTTTTCCTTTTTGTACCTGCTACCTACCTTCCCCTCTAATTATCCTTACTTCCTTTGCTAATGAAACTTTCACATCGATCATTTTATAACACAGATCCGACGTTCATTTTATCATTTGGTTACGCAGGCTGATCTGAGACATGGCCGCTATCCATTGACTTGAGACGAAGACTGCACTCCTTCGGTACTGTGTCTCTTCGGAGAGTCTCTTGGGTATCGCCTCATCCTGTAATTTGTGAATATCCTGAAGAACACGTCTCATCTCCAAGTCGCTCAATGTAGTGATCTGAGTTTCTGTAATGGCTCAAATGGAGAGGCAGCGCGTTGAAGGACATGGACCAGAAAATGAGATGTAATCCAAATATGCGCAGAGAGATCAGATCCGAAAACCAAACCCAGAAATGACAAATTAGAAAATGGCGTTGGAAAGTCTTAAGCCTGAGAATTTCAAAAAGGAAGAATTGTACTAAGTCTTGTAGGGGAGGTGGCCACAAAAGTTGAAAGAACGATGCCAGTGCTGACTTTCAAACTCTTTGCATTGACCTCCTTAGTGTTAGACCCGAGTGTCACTTAGGCTGTAAAAAACTGCTAAAAGTGTTAGTGCCAAGTGTCCCTGTTAAGACGCACCTCATGTGTTAGACCCAAGGATGACTCGGGCTGTAAAAGTGCCAACAGCATTTGTCCCAAGTGATACCCGGGCAATGGTGTAGACACATCTCCTCCTGGCCTCATGATTACACCTTGTTTCTCAGCAGCCCCAGGTATTGGCCGCTCTTGACAGCGATATGAGCAGTGATGACGAAGTGAGTGAAAATAAAACGGACCGTGAAATCGAAATCTGATGAATCCAAAAGTGACGTTCACATCACCCTGTTTTGATTTTGTGGGGCAGCCAGGGACAAAAGTGAACGTTGACAGCCACAATCCACTTACTTACTTCAAGTTGTTTATTGATGAAGAAGATGATGTGATTGAAAGAACTGTTGTTGAGACGATCCTTAATGCTGAACAGTGTCGGGCAAATTACTTTTATAGAAGAAACCCTCTCGAGGAAGACAGCAATCGTTCAGTCAATTCGATTTTGATTCAGTTACAGACGAGTACCTGGATTCCACGTTGCTAGGCGGAAGAGCAAAGTTGTATTTTTCAATTGGCTTTTTATAATTTCTTCTTCCTCTTCCTTCCCCTTACTTAATCAAAAAGCATATTATCGTTTACATTTTATCTTATTATGCTAATGGACCATTGATTCTTATTTATTTATTTATTTTTTACATGTCAGATAGACCCTAAAGAAGGAAAGGCCATCTTCCCTGTGCCAAATAGACGAGGCGTTCCTAAAGAAACTGGAAATTGTCGTAGGTCGGGTTACTGCACCCTGCCTTATGACAGATGCCTGTTTGAACAGCTTTGTCAGCTTTTAACCCTTAGTAACTTGCAAGCAGTTCATTTTTCTTTCACACTGTACACCTGGGCAGGTTTCCCATTCAAGCATATGCCACACAAAAGACATATTTTGACAGTATGTACGTCAGGGGTGCCCACACTTTTTTAGCTTGAGAGCTACTTTTAAAATGACCAGGTGAAAATGATCTACCTACATTAAAATATATATACAGTACAGGCCCAAAGTTTGGACACAACTCCTCATTCAATGTGTTTTCATTTATTTTCATGACCATTTTACATTGGTAGATTCTCACTGAAGGCGATCAAAGTCTATGAATGAACACATGTGGAGTTATGGCTTAACTCCAGTGAAATAACTGAAAACGCCCTTTTTCTATTCTAGTTTCTTCAAAATAGCCACCCTTTGCTCTGATTACTTCCCGCATTTTTGACACCTCTTGGCATTCTCAGTCGGATGAGCTTCAACAGGTAGTCACCTGAAATGAAACCAATGAGAATGCCAAGAGTGTGTCAAAGCCCTCCTCCCGGTCCTCCTCATGCGTCCCGGCTGGGCTCCCACCCCCAGCCAGATGCCACTATATATATATATATATATATATATATATATATATATATATATATATATATATATATATATATATATATATATATATATATATATATATATATATATATATTATATATATATATATATATATATATTTATATATATATATATATATATATATATATATATATATATATATATATATATATATTTATATATATATATATATATTTATATATATATATATATTTATATATATATATTTATATATATATATATATATATATATATATTTATATATATATATATATATATATATATATATATATATATATATATATATTTATATATATATATATATATATATTTATATATATATATATATATATATATATTTATATTATATATATATATATAGAAAACATATATATATATATATTATTTATATATATTTTTGTTATAGTACATAACTATACATGTATATTCATTCATATATATTTGATGCCTTATAGTGAGATATCTATATATTTATATAAATATATCATTTATATTTAATTTAAAGAAAATTTACATTATATATGAGGACGTGTATATATACTTTGGGCCTATACTATATATATATATATATGTATGTACTGTATATACTAAGTATACTTAATACATAAAATATATTTGGTCTCGTACCTTGCATAACTGAATAACTCTTATGGCACAATAACAATTCAGTACATTTATAGTCACTACTATATTTGGATTTTATAATCTTCATGTCGGTAAAGGCTGACTCGCATAAATAATTAGAGCCAAATAATGCAGTCAAGGAGCTTTTGAATTCAGCCGAGTTAAAAACGACGGCTGTCCGATTAACTGCGATTTTAGTTCCCTCTCCTTTCTCTTTCTCAGATCGCTTTTCGGAAGGAAGTCACTTTCGTAGTTTTTATGAACAGTGCCTTTCCACGTTTTCCTTCTTTGGAATAGCAAGGATAGTTTGACAGATCAGACAAACGCACTTCGACTGTGACATTGGGAGAAAATCAATCCTCTTCCAATTCCACATCCAGCCCATACTCTCCCCAAACCATTTTTTTTTTAAATCCCTTCTTTAGTCGATATAAATTGGAAGGTTAACTAGATCACTTAGATAGCCGGAGTTTTGCAGTAGCTCGTGCGTTTGATCGTGTGTGCAGAATGCCAAGTGTGTTAAAAGACAAGAGATCTCAGACTGGTCACTCTGTGTGTCAATCAAGTGGCAAATGCCATAGGGAGGATATATGATAGAGTAACGTTTAAAAAAAAATTTTTTTGAATGCAACGCGACCTACCTGCACCAACTTTGCGATCGACACATTGGACACCCCTGATGTATGGTATTCGCATCATCATCATTATTATTTGTTTCTTCTTCTTCTTATTGTTTATTTCATATTATTATTATTATTCATTAGTACAGTGGAACCTCAGGTCACGGCCGTAATTCGTTCCAAACCTCTGGTCGTAACCCGATTTGGTTGTGACCCGAAGTAATTTCCCCCATAGGATTGCATGTAAATACAATTAATCCATTCCAGATTGTATGAACTGTATGTAAATATATATTTTTTTTTAAGATTTTTAAGCACAAATATAGTTAATCATACCTTAGAATGCACAGTATAATAGTAAAATAAATGTAAAAACATTGAATAACACTGAGAAAACCTTGAACAACAGAGAAAACTAACATTGCAAGAATTCACGCTACAGCTTTATGAACCGCTTGTTTTTTTTAATGAGTTTTAAGTACAGGGAAAAAAATGAACATTTGAAAAATCCGTAATTTAGTAAACCACCAAGAAAAGTAACATTTCAACAATTCACGCTTCAAACCGAAAAATGAACATTTGAAAAATCTGTAATACAAAAACTAACCATAAACCACCAAGAAAACTATCCTTGCATGAGTCGAGTTCTGGCATGAAGGGAGTGAGGAGGCACTGGCTGGAGAGGAGGTTACCGTTTTTCCACCTCTTCCAGCACTTGAGGCCTCTGCCTGGTTAACACTGTAACTCATTTTGCAACATCAGCTGCTTTAATGTCCTCTTCCTGCTTTGGAATACTCAATATCGTAGATTTTGACTTCTTGTACTCCGCGGCAAGATCAGTAACACAAACCCCACGCTCATATTTTTCAATAATTTCTTTCTTTACTTCGCTTTCAGTTTTCTTCAAACCTTTCTTCTCACCACTCTTCACCATTTAGAAGCCATAGTTAACTGCAAAAGCACACAAAATACCGTAGAGCACAGAGAGTTCACAGTGAAAGCACACACGTCTGACTGAGAACAATGCACAGGGAAAGGCTGAACTCGTGCTTAAATACAGTAATCGGTGCGTACGAACCGGAAGGGAAATGAAATAGAACACAAAGAGTTAACAGCAAAAGCACTCAAACCCGCACGTCTGACCGAGAACAATGCAAAATGTGCGGAAATCATTGACGCGCACAAACTGAAAGGGAAACTGGCTTGTTCGTCACCCGAGTGTGTGGTTGTGAACCGAGGCAAAAGTTTGGTAAACTTTTTGGCCGTAACCCGATTTGTACGTGTACCGAGACGCTCGTGAACCGAGGTTCCACTGTATTATTACTGTTACACTTTTAACACGTCTAACTTTGTACTTTTAACGTTTTGCATGTTTTACTGTAGAAAGATGAGATTTAATGAAAGTGTCATTTTTCAAGGCAAAAATGCAAAGCTTTTTACCCGCTTAGGAGGTGTATTATCGTGGTATTTCCCTTTACTTGCCCTTTTACCTGTTTCCTCAAGGGTAAGTGTTCTCGTCAAGTTCGTTATCGGGTTGGTCTACTGTTGCACTTTAAAATGAACACACACACAGACCTAACCACAACAGTGCCCTATGAATGACACACACACGCTGATTACCCTTAGCACTTTAAACCACACAAGTGCTATAGGAATAACATCATTCAGCACTTCAAGAGACTGACTTATTTTCGGCACGAACAACATACGATGTTTTAGTGATATCTCAGACCTAAATATTACTTTTGGTCTACAAGAATACATTTAAACACACAAACACTCCGCACTCTTGACTATAGGCCATTCATCAGCCAAGAAAACCTTCTTTATCGTATTGTCCCTAGCTATTGAGTAGCGCTCTCACTCTCAGCCTTATAATCCTCACAGCACGGAAATAATGGCAAAAATCTGGCTGTCACCAGGTGCTCAAAGAAATCTAACTTATTACTTCAATCACTCGACATTAAGACAAAGCATTGAAAGTTAAAAGCAGCTTGGTATTTATTACAATAATAATAATAATACCACAAGAACAAAGAATACTAGAGAATAGGTACTGATAGGAAAGTCTGAAGATATGTAGTCTTTAGAAAAAAGCTTACGAAAAAGTTACAGGTGACAAGGATGAATGTCCCAGGGAGGCATTTGATTTAACAATCGATGTTCATGATGCCTTTCTGACGACCAGGGCCGTCTTCGTCCGTTCCTCTTCTTCTTCTCTTCTTCTCTCTTTTCTTCTCTCTTCTTCTTTCCAAACCAAGGCATATTTATTGTGAAATGTCATGCCTTGGTTTCACAACACATGCACCTGATTGGCTGGCTGTCAAAATGATTGATGAATTAATTCACTGTCCGTTTTCCCACACAACAAAACCTTTGATGTACTCTGAGGTGTCAGTAGTTCTTCCTGTCCCAGGCTGTAAACCAAACTGTTGTTCCAGATGTCCATCCATAAAGTAATGAGGTATGAGCCTGAGGTATGAGCTCAGCATTCTTTCCCAGGCTGTAAACCAAATTAACACTAAACTATGAACAAAAAAGTAAGGTGTAAGGGAAGAAAACCATCTTTGATTTGTCTTAGTTCATCTGTTGTCCTGTCTTGAACAAAATATAATGGAAATCAAAATGTACAGATTTTATACGCCATATCAGGAGGTTATTAATATTTGATGTTGGGACCTCTGCGACCCCACGCCCGGCACCTGGGAGCCACATTTAGGCAGTGAGATTTAGAAAAAGAGAAGCGGCCATAATAAAAATGAACGTGTCGTCAGAAACGATGCAAAGTATTTTTAACCAAAGGTGAATGATAACCTGTTTCTATAAAAGTAAGCCAGCTATTTGGAATCATCAATAAGACTTGATGTTCACGTGACCAGGCTGAAGTGACTCAAATCCCTTTTATTTTATTTTATTTTTTTTGCCTTAATGTGACACAAACGTGACGTTTCCAGGGCTGTGTGGATGGACACAGATCTGTTCAAATCCGATTTGAGTCGCTTTCACGTGCGGTCCAAGGTTAGATACGTTTGTGATTTGTGGCCAAGCAACATGACTGAGGACGGTCAGATTTGAATTTATGTGTGTATTAATTTATTTGTTTAATTTTATTTTTGCCTGTATCCTTAGGTAAAGCTAGAGCTGTGACAATAGTCGCGGTCCCACCATTGGTGTCTCCTTTCTCATATCCTCGTCAAAACAAATCATCTGGCTTTTTGTTCCACCCTGTCAGCCTAATCGTGTACAGCGGACGAACTACCTGAGCTACTGGCGTGTCATCTCACACAAGTGACGTTTACTTTGTGACACAGATGACTTGTGCACAAACATATCGATGTGCTTTTCAGAGGACGGATGTGTTCACATTGCAGTTAGATATCCGGCTCACTTTTACTTATAAATCCGACCTAAACAGAAAAATTGAGCAAGGAGGCTTGTAATGTGAACACAGCATTAGTCAAACACCGCGACTAAACATATGAAGATCAGACAAAGCTCTAAATGAAGGACAAGAAAAATGAAAAACAACCGAGAGTCATAGCATTTATAGAGAGCCCGAAACAAACGTCAGCACATATTTTGGGACAACAGACGCCTTCTGTTTGATCGTTGGTTCACGCTGAGGGTCAGCACTGAGCCCTCTGTTGTAATCCATAATTATAATGAATTTCGGTCATAGGGTCAAGATGAAGCGAGGCGCAGAGCTCCTCTATGCAGACATCCTCACGTTACTAAGGGGCTCAGAAGATGAATTAGAAAGGAAGGTGCAGTAATCAGGCCCATGGAATGTGAATGAAGAAGGGAAAAATGAGGTCTTGGTGGTAACAACCCAAAGAAAGTGAGTGTGGAGGTAGCTGGGGAATAATTAAGGCAGGTGAAAACTTTGAAATAGTTTGGAATTTGTCTTGATGAAGACAACCAGCTAGCAAGAGCCGTACAGTCATGGCATCGCATGATGAAGGAACACCGGTGTGCCTTTGGACAAACTGATCCTATTAAGATCAAAACACTCCTCAACAAGGAGGACTTAAGGACATTGCGTACCCTGGCACACTCACACGGTTAAACCTGTTCTGTGTGAGGACCTCATCTGGCTCTGCAAATTCCTCAAAGGTGTTGATAAAAGAGATCCGACAGAATTCCTTCAATCCAACTTCAAATCACATACGCAAGAACATCGGTGGAAATTTATGGGGAAGTGCAATTAGGTCAGAAGCCAGGAAGTGTTTCTTTGTACAAAGAGTCGTGGGAATTGGGAACAAACTACCGAGACATGGAGTTGAAGCTGAAACCTGGACAACCTTTACGAAAGAGAGGCCTCAGCCTTAATGCTGGCAGTGCACCATTTTTTGGAATGTATTTTGTAATGTGGGTATTAATAAAATGCACCCCATATTTTATTCCAACAGATGGCACATTGAAATAAAAAAAAAAAAAAATCATTTTCATTCCAGCAAGTGGCGCATCAAAAACAATTGTTGAAATGAAATGCCATTGTATCCGTCATTCCAACAGATGGTGTGCCACAGACATTAACACTGCTTCTTTTGAATTCCATCCCAAATGGCATATACCAGAGACATAGCGACTGGACAGACACATAGATACACAGACACTTGTCAATTTCTTAAGGTGGGCATTAAATTAGAAAGGAAACCTGTCAATATGCTTTAAAGTGGGGATTGTGGGTGCTGTTTTCTGTCTTTTCAGGTAAAAAAAAAAGAAAGGTTTGTTACTTATTCAGATTTTTTACATTTTTTTATAGGGGATCACTGTGAATGAATTCAACAGCCTTGACTTTGACATGATCTTGATGAGCCCACCTTGCCAACCTTTCACCAGGTATTACAAATGTTTATGTTTGCAGTCGTCTCTGTCTAAGTAGGAAATGCTGCGTAACACAAGACTCTCAAACCTGCTGAATCCTGCAGCAAAGTGTGCATCTGTTGTAATACGTGACAGTCCGGGTTGGCTCCATGCTCCCTTCTTGCTTCGGGGAGCCTCTTGAACCCGAACCGTCGATAGTCGTGAACAGCAATGAGCCGGGCAAATGAGGACACACACCTCCAGCCAAGGTGTAGGTGCCAAAAGTGCACAGAGCTGTTATTTAAAATCCAAACAAACGAACAGTGTTCAACAGTGCAGTGATTGAAATACTTCAAAAAATAAAGAATCTATAAAAATGAAGTGACCTTAGAGGTTAAAAAGTTCAACAAATAATCCAGAAATAATCCATAAAATCAAGGTTAACATTTCCACACGAAACTGTCCCTTAAAACTCCTGTAATCCCAGGTGCATCCTTCTAAAATCGACCTGTGCGGGGTAAGCAGAGGAGACGCCTAACCAACAGGCTCAGGTTTCTGCTGTCCCACGGGCCCCCAGCAGGGAGCAGCATCAAGCCTCACACCTTACACGAGAGCGGGCATCAGGCCACTCCAGCTTCCCTAAAAATTGCTTTGGCCAACTGAGCATCGGCCCTACACTCTGCCAAGGGGCTCTCCTCCCGGGTGCCTGCCATCATCCCCTCACACGCTGGCGTCTCCCGATCCTGCCTTCGTTCGTCCTTCTTGGCCATTAATCTCCTTCTCTCATTGCACTCTCTTTCTTCTCTTTCTGTTTTGTTGTTCTGTCCATTCTTCTCCCCCTTCTGCTGTGTAGTGCAGGCTCCTCATATATTGGCTTGCCCCAGGTGTGATATGGCGCCCCAGAGAGATGAGAATGAGACCCCCGACTGACACTCGCGTGTGTATTTGTGTGCGCGGTCAGCTGGGCACCTCAACCATCCCTGGAATGGAGCTCAGTGCTCATGCACCCCGGCACCCAATTGGAGCCTGCACTTTAACTAATTTCCTCTTTGCCACGTTACCAGTCATCACAATGAAGAATTCACTTCTACCCTTTGTATCTAGAAGGGCTCCTGAAGTTGACTGAAATGATTGTTCTGCCATGGCACCTTTTTGTTTTCATGGGCACCTACATTTTCAGGTGCTATTGCAATCTACCCAGAATACTCCAGGAATGTGTGACATCATCAGAGCGACAGGTCAGCCCATGCATTTGTGGGGTACCCGAGATTAGGGTTAAAAACACTGATGGGGTGGCATTCTACTGGTTAAGGAATTTGCTTTTGCTGTTAAGGTCTGTGACTTTTGATACAAGTTTTGAGCTTGACAGCTGATTGGTTAGACTTTGGTAATGACGTTAGATCAGGTCAAGTCAGGTTGGGGGGGGTAGGGGTAGGGGCATGCACTGATACAGCATGTTGCCTTATCCTCCTCATGATGAAACAGCTCGAGATCCCCGGTTGGCGACACCCAGGCAGACATGCGGTCCAGTCTCTCCCTCCAGTAATGACCCTCTATCTGCCACAGCCAGGTGTTACATGGGTGTCCCCTTGACCTGGTCCAGGCACTTGGGTCCTCAACAATGAGCTGGATCACCCTCGAGTAATCGCACCACATGGCCGTAGTATCGTAACTGACCCAACCCACAATGCAGCTCATGTGCCTCATCCTGGACTCCGTGAGCAACACAAAGTCACACCAGCGACCCCCAAGGACCCTCCGAAGAGACACACATGAAGGAGTCGAGTCTTCATCTCAGGTTATTGGATAGCGTCCATGTCTCACAAGCAGAAAGCACCAGGACTCTGAAGACTTGGACCTTCGTCCTTTTACAGAGATATTGGGAGCACCACACACCCCTTTAAAGTGACCTTGTGACCCCCCATGCTCTCCCAATCCATCTACTGACGTCATAGGAGACGTGGCTGTCACTGCCAAGGTCAGTAATTCTCTCGACTCGACTCTCTGCGCAGACAGACACACTGCTGATGGCTGAGCCCAAGGGGTCATTAAAGACTTTTTGACTTGATCTCGTCTTCTGGTCCTTTTCATTAAAAAGAATTTGTTAACACTTTAGGTGCTGCAAAAATGCATCTATCCTTCAATTATTATGATGTAACAAACACATCTTTGGGTCTTTATTGCAATCACAAAGCGTCAGTGGAGCGTTTCTTCATCACTGCAGTGTGACCTGCTAGTTAAACGTCACTTTGGAGGGGTCTGAGGTGGCTTAACTGAGATGCATTTCTCTCGATATGACAAAGCCTTCATATTTCCGTTGTATTAACAAGTCATTTTACCAGCATGTCAGTGTGCCGCACAGCACAGACATGAATAACCCACCTACTGATGTTTTAGAAGTGTTAAGACCACCAAAAGAAGTCTTTGTAGAGGTCTAGTTACATAAAATAGTAAAGGAGTAATGGATGCATTTTTGCAGTACTTGTCACTTTCTCCTACCGAATCAGTGCAGCTGTAACCTGTGAGATAAAGCTGTTGAAGTTAATGTGAAACCAGGAGATGTCAGTAATCAGACAGCAGGTAGAAGACAAATCTTGGCCAAGAAACCAAAAGACCAAACCAAAGACACAAAGGAACTTTGCATTTCATCGTAAACAATTATCAGATACAATAACAACAAACCAAGGTTTACTAAAATCTGAAAAAGTGATGGAAATCTGAAGAGGAAGCTTACAGAAGGAGAGATGAGGCTCTATACACAATGACTAGATAGCAGCTAGACATGGCTGTTAACCAAAAACAGACAGAGAAGGTTCAGCCTGGAACAGAACATCTCCTGCAGTGATTGTCCGTCTGTCTGGAGTGCTTTACGAAGGATTACTGGTTACAAATGCAAGCCCACCCACCACCTCCATGCCACAGGATCTACGCGACCAGCTCAACAGTTGAACAGTATGAAGACCTTTGAACATCTGATGCTTTAGCATCTCAAGTCCGTTCACAAATTCTCTTCTCAACCCACCACACCACCAGGTCAGTGGAGGATACAGTAAATATGGCTGCTCTCCACTACATCCTGCAGCCTTTACACCCTCCTGGTGTTTGGACAGGTAGACCCTTGACTAATCTGCCGCCATTGAGACCTGAGGACAGCTGGGTTAGTGACAGTGATGGATCACAGAAGGATGAACACAAAGCAGTAGCTACACATCTCATCCTACCTTGAACAAGTAAATCAGTACAAGTTGGATAATAAAGAAAATGGAAGCCATAAATGAAAAAGCAAGTGACATTTTAATGAAGTAACGTCCTGTACTATACGGGCACAGGTAATCTACGCTCACTGGCCACTTTATTAGGTACAGCTGTTTAACATCTTGTTAACACAAATATCTAATCAGCCAATCACACGGCAGCAACTCAGTGCGTTTCGGTATGTAGACTTTGTCAAGATGACCTGCTGAAGTTCAAACTGAGCATCAAAATGGAGAAGAAAGAGGACTGAAGTGACTTTGAATGTGGCCTGGTGGATGTTGGTGCCATACAGGCTGGTCTGAGTATTTCACAAACTGCTGATCTACTGGGATTTTCACCCACAACCATCTCTATGTTTATAAGGGAAAATATCCAGTGAGCGGCAGTGCTCTTGGCAAAAATGCTTTGTTGATGCCAGAGGTCAGAGCAGAATGACCAGACTAGTCTGAGGTGATAAAGGCCACAGGAACTCAAATAAGCTCTCGTTACAACCAAGGTGTGCAAGGGGGCATCTTTGAACACACAACACGTCAAACCTTGAAGCAGTTGGGGGGCTACAGCAGTAGGAGACCACAGCGGGTGCCACTTCTGTCAGCTAAGAACAGGCAGCTGAAGCTACAGTTCACATGAGCTCAACAAAATTGGACAATAGAAGATTGGAAAAACCTTGTCTGGTCTGATGAGTCTCGATTTCTGCTACGACATTAAGATGGTGGGGTCATCAACATGAAAGTGTGGATCCTTCCTGCCTTGTATTAACAGTTCAGGCTGGTGCTGGTGGTGTAATGGAGTCGGGGTATTTTCTTGGCACACTTTGCACCCCTTAGTACCAATTGAGCATCATTTAAATGCCACAACCTACCTGAGTATTGTTGCTGACTGTGTCCATCTTCTGATGTCTTCTTCCAGCAGGATAACATGCCATGTCACAAAGCTCAGATCATCTCAAACTGGTTTCTCGACCATGACAATAAGTTCACTGTACTCAAATGGCCTCCAGAGTCCCTCTGATCTCAATCCAGTAGAGCACCTTTAGGATGTGGTGGAACGGGCGATTCACATCATGGATGTGCACAAATCTGCAGCAACTGTGTGTTGCTATCATGTCCATATGGACCAAAATCACTAAGGAATGTTTCCAGCACCTTGTTGAATCTGTGACACAAGGAATTATGGCAATTCTGAAGACCAAACGGGGTCCAACCTAGAACTAGCAAGGTGTACCTAATAAAGTGGCCAGTGAGTGTATGTTGACGAGCAAAAATGGCAAATTAAAGGTGCGGCACAATAAAGTGTGTGGAAATTGAAGGGAACTGAATGCACTGAAGATGAAGACATGAAAAGGTGTCTTGGACAATGAGGTCTTCTACAGAGCTACCAGAGTATTGTTGCTGACCAGAGTGTTGGTGTTCTTATGTCCTCTCTGATCTAACGCACAAATATCATCTCGATCCTCATCTACAATGCATGTCGTCACCCTGATCACTGGGACGAAGACCAAGACTGTGACAAAAATCAAAGAGTACCGGCACTTACGCTTATTTGATTCTACTTCAGGCATTGCCTGAGGTACGTTTTTGTTTTTTAATTTATTTACAATTTTAACGGTGTTATGCATCAGAGGTTCTCTCTGCATGATTATCTTTGCACTTTTTGCTAGATTTCTTCCTGGGACAAATGAAGACATCAGTCAATCTGTAGTAGATTTCTATCAATCCATAATACACTGCTTTTTGTCCGTTAATCTATAAATCTGTAATATAATGCCATCTACCTTTTATTTAATGTATTTATATATACTACTCAAAAAATGAAAGGAGCCCTTTGTAATGAGAGTATCGCATCAAGTCAATGACACGTGTGGGCTGTTGATCTGCTCAGTGAAGTAGCCGAGGGGCTTGTTCATCAGTTTCAGTTACTTTGGTGCACTGGAGGGGGGCAACAATGAGACGACCCCCAAAACAGGACTGAATGGTTTAACAGCTGGATGGAGGCCACTGACATTTTTCCCTTCTCATCTGTTTTGTCATTCAGTTTGCATTTGGCTACGGTCAGTGTCACTACAGGTAGCATGAGGCCATACCTGGACCCTACAAACGTGGCACAGGTAGTCCATCTTCTCCAGGATGGCAGGCACATCAATACGTGGCATTGCCAGAAGGTTTGCTGTGTCTCCCAGTACAGTCTTATGGGCATGTAGGAGATCCCAGGAGACAGACAGGCAGTTCCTCTAGGAGAGCTGGACAGGGCTCCTCGTTGAAGATCCTTAACCCATTAGCAGGACCCACCGGTATCTGCTCCTTTGGCAAGGAGGAACAGGATGAGTACTGGCAGAGCCTACAAAATGACCTCCAGCAGGCAGGCAGGCAGGCCGGCCACTGGTATGAATTTCTCTGACCAAACAATCAGAAACAGATTTCATGAGGGTGGCCTGAGGGCCCGATATACTCTAGTGGGCACCATGGAGCTCAATTGGCATTTGCCACAGAATACCAGAATTTGCAGGTCCACCACTGGCAGGCGCCCTGTGCTTTTCATAGATGAGAGCAGGTTCACCCTTAGCATGTGTGACAGACGTGAAAGCGTCTGGAGAAGCCGTGGAGAATGTTATGCTGCCTGCAACATCGTTCAGCATGAGTGGTTTGGTGGCGGGGTCAGTGATGATATATCTGGGGAGTCTTATCCATGGAGGGACGCACAGACCTCTACAGACTAGAGAACTCACCGCAGGACTGCCATTAGGTATTGGGATGAAATCTTTAGACCCTTTAGACACTATGCTGGTTCCTCCCGGGGCACGACAATGGCCGACCTCATGTGGCGAGAGGATGAAGGAGTTGATACCATTGACCAGACACACGCTCACTCGCCTGACCTCAATCCAGTAGAACACCTCTGGGTGGGACATTATGTTTGGGTCCTTCTGACACCACAGCCTGTCCACGAGCTCAGTGATGCCCTGGTCCAGATCTGGGAGGAGATCCCCCAGGACACCATCCGTCATCTCATTAGGACATCGTCAAGCTATGGGGGGCATAAAAACTACTGAGTATGATTAGGAGTTGCTGCAATTAAATTTCTGGCAAATGGACTCGTCTGCCTGGCCCTGTATCATTTTGTTCCCTTTGATTTTTGGGGTGTCTTTGTGTTCAGCCCTCTCTCTGATGGTTGATCCTATTCATTTCTATTCTTTCGTTCCTCACACATCCCCATATCAGTCCACAGCAGTAGAGATGGTCAGCAGTTTGATTTTTGACCCCAGGTATTACACAGTCCCAAAAGCACTTTACACACAGTCCTCCACCTTTTTTTTTTCCCATTGAGATCTGATGGGTTTTCAAAGTGTGCCTTTCATTTTTTGAGCAGGCTGCCACCAAGCGTCCCGGGGGAGGTACTGAGGAGCCTGGCCTCCGGGGAGGTACTGAGGAGCTCACTGGCTGCTCCTCCGAACATAAGTAGAAATGGACGCCACAGAGGGCCAATTGTGGCATGGGATCCAGTGGCCCCACGAGCGTGCTTGACCGCCACTATATATATATATATATATATAATGTGTGTATATATGTATGTATACTGTATTTGTGTGTACTGTATATATATATATATATATGTATATGTATATCAGCCATTATTACGGAGTGTGATAAGTGATGACTTTTTGTTTTCACTGATTTATTAAGTTGATTTCATGGGCAGTGATGCCACGTTCTTGTGCTTGAATCCTGCACCCTGGCACAGTCCAAGTCCAGCTGTCCAATCTTTCTGTATCTGTTAGGGTTTCCCTCTGGGTAGTCCGGTTTTCTTTTCATATCTTTGATGACATGTATGTCTCATTAATGGAGGATCACAAATCATCACAGTGTGTGTGTGGGTGGGCCTTGTGATGGACTGGGGTCCTGTGCCAGGTGGTTTCCTGCCTTGATAAAGTTTGCCCTGAATTGTATTATGGAATTTTCAGAACATTATTTTATGTTATTAAGCTGAAGCTTAAAAATTAGAAATGCACTTCTGTTTTCATCTTAACAATAAAGACAAGGACGTGGCCTGTTCAGAGTCCACACAGGAGTTTTCGACTAGTAGCCCTGAGATTTAGAGGTGTTAGAAAATTGTGACCAACTTTAGGAAATGTGTTTATTACTCAATAGAGTGTGTGGGCATTAATTAAATATAATCAGACCGCGTGCATTTACTTTAAACAGAATCCTGTCACTTCGGAGATCCTTAGGCCGCAGACTTTCGAGTGACTCAGAGCCACATGGCTGATCTGCAGCATGAAGACATTTGTGATTTCAAAACAACCAAAGAATAATGCCAACTAAACAGCGAGGCAAACCACAAGTGTGTTACTAAAGAGTGGGATTGCAAAAGTCATGTCGCTTCTTGGTGCTTTGCTTATTTTATTTTATTTTTGGCATTTTTTGTACAACTAAGGCATTTGGTTTTTATGCGGATCAGCACCTCATAAAGAAATGAATTTCATTTTCAGTCCATTTCAATGCTGCCCGTCTTCTTTTCCTTCATGACTTTGTTCTAAAGATTGTCTCGATTTAAAACACACCACCATATAGAAATGGCTCGTTCCAGCTCTTCAGTCCCCTTGTTGTATAATTTACTATTTGATACAAACACGTGTTGATCGGGTGGACCAGCGACCTGCACTGTCAGCAGGCCGGGTCTCTGCTGTCTCGGTGATCTTTCCATCGTCAGAAAGGTGCGTGGGGATCAACAGGCTTTTACGTTTTAGAATGATGTGTCTTACTTTCTTCTACTATTATGAATACTACAACTATTATCATTATTATTATGTGGAGTCAATGTGCTTGGTCAGCCTTCTCCATACAGCTCTGTCCTGCACCTCCTCACCAGTCACATCCTTTTCCATCAGATCTTCTTTTACTTTATCCATCCACCTCTACCTATGGCTTCCCTCGGCTTTCTCTTCTCCCGGACTTCCACTCCCATCATTCTTTTGCTCACATATTCCTTGTCTCTCCTCTTCACGTGTCCATGCCACTTCAATCTACATCTCTGTCCTTCATCTCCCACTTTTTTTGTACCTCTTATTGTCTCATTTGGTTCTTTTTTTTTTGTAACTCCACATGTCCATCTCAACCTTCTCATTTCTGCCACATTCAACTTCTTCCCCTGCTGTGCTCTTTTTACTGTCTTTGTCTCCGCTCCACACATCACTGCTGGTCTCACCTTTAACGTTCTCTTTAATTCTTCCATCACACATCACTCCTGACTCCTTCTTTCTGTTGTTCCACACATGCTGCGCTCTATGGGTTATCTCTGTGTCCAAGTCTCCATCTTGGTCTGCCACTAATCCTCGATATTTAAACTTCTCCACTGTTTCCAGTAGCTCTCCATGCAGGCTAACTTTTGAATCCTGATCATCATTAAACCTCAGATATGCTGTCTTCTTCTTCCTCCTCTTAATCTTCACCCCTCTGTCTTCCAAAGCCGTTTTCCATTCTTCCAACTTCCTTTCCACTTCCTCTTTTCTGGTGTTACACAACACTGTGTCATCAGCACAAAGCCTGTACCGGGGGGATTGTCCTTTTATCCCACAAGTTAACACATCCATCACCAGATCAAAGAGGTAAGAACTTGAAGAAGGTCCCAGGTGCAGACCTCCTCTAAATGCGGTCTTGTCTGCTACCCTAACCCGAGTCCTCACTTCCTCACACATATCTTGAACAATCTTCACACACTCCTCTGGTCCTCCTTTCTCTCTCATCCATCTCCAAAGCTCTTGGTGTGGCACTCTAAAGCCCTTCTCCATTCTTTCTTTCAGCTAACTTTTTACTTTTCACAGTAGACAACATCAACGTCACTGCTGTCTTGAGCACAATGTAGGATAAGCATGTCTCCTGTAAAGATCTAATGGTGTCATTAAATTCCGTGTTCTCTACGCCCGCATGAAAACGGTGTGCATGTGCAGAGGAGATGAAATGTCGGCCCT
>NW_024381726.1:0-19141 GCF_016835505.1 Polypterus senegalus
TTAGCTTAATAATGAAACAACAAGTTTTTTTGGAAGAAATAGAACAGGAAGATATGACAGTAGCACCAAGGACAAAAAGAGCGGAGAATAGCACCTGTTGGTATACTAATAACAAAATGTAGAAGAAATGGTCAGGATGAGTGCGGTAGAAACCATCTGGAATACTGAGTCAGCAGAAAACAGCAAAGGCATTGTGACAACGAGGTCAAGAAGATGTAATGTATGAAAAATAAAATTAGTATATTCATGTACTAGTATACATAAATATAGAAAAATATATAAGTATTAACCTTAGTGCAGACATTAATACAAGTCAGGCATGCCAAGCAAGTGATTAAACAGAAGCACATGCCATATTTCTTTAATTAAAAGCAGCTTTAGTTACCAGTTTAAACTAGCATGCAAGCCAAGGAAGGGAAGTGACAAGAGTGCCCAAATATAGAAGAAGGAACTTCTGAGCCAAGAGCCAATAAAATTGAACAAAACAGAAAGTAAAATGGACTATATAAGTTTTGACTTTGAACTGTTCAGGTCTCAGCTCAAATTGGCTGTATTGGGTTGAGTCCATGTTATTATTATTGTTATTCTATTGCAATAAAACCATACCCTCTGTTTGCCCATCCTGAGTCTCCCAATAGCCTTCATTTAAGTTAAAAGACTTCTGGTGACAATTTTTGCCACGACATGTTCATGTGGGTTTCCTCCTACAATCGAAAGACATGCAGTTTAAGGTGGACTAGGGCTTTGGAACATTAGCTCTATTGTATGTGAATTCAACTTCGATTTTATTTGTTTTCTCTCTTCTTAGGGTATCTGGAGTAGGGGCTCTGAAAACATGGCCTGTTAAAGCCCCCTGAGACACTCCTTGGGTGATTTTGGATATACAAAAAGAGAAATTGTGTTCTTTCCAGCGTGAGGTGCGCAGAGTGAAGAGTAAAGCAGACAGGCCTCTTCCTTGTGCTGCTCCGGTGTTGCTCACACAGTCCTTGAGTCTACCTGACAGATAGTCCATCATCAGGACACCAGAATCTCACCCAGCTGCACATCTCTGAGCTGACCCCTTAACTGGGATGCCTGGGTGGTCTTGAAGGCTCTGGTGAAACCAAAAAACATAAATATAATTAACATCTCTCTATTATAAAAGATGAGACATGATCTTTCTGAAGAGACTTTTGGAAGTCCAGAGAGACGGATTCAAAACCTGCAAGATGGAGACTTTGGACATTTCGAAAGTCAAGAAAAATTAAAGTAAAGATCACATTCACACAAACAAACTGAAATTATTACTCAGTGAAATAACAGAACAGTGAAAAGAGATTGAATATATTGTTTGGATTGAAACTTTAAGTCAGAGACTTGTAGATCGTCTAATTGTGTTGACATCAGGGCAAAGTAGTGTTTCTTCCCAATGAACAGGCCTCTTCATGAGAATTAAAAGATTTGTGGTTTGGTGAAAGTGAAATCCACACGCGTCACGCTTGGGTCACAGAGTAGCACAGATAAACAGGAGATTTTAGAGACAAATGTTATTCAGATACTTCAAACAAACACAAGACTCTTTCAGGAGTGAATCAAGCTCCGTGTGCAGTCGAAGGGGACAGTTGTGTCTCTTAATTAGAAGAACAGAAAATCTTCCTGTTCATAGGGGCGCGGCTCAGGAGCAGGACCACCACAGGAGCAGAGGATGTCTGGGGGAGAAGAGAAACAAGGCAGTGAGACAAAAGGACAGGTGCTGTACAGGCTTTTAAATGTTTGCAGCGCAAGAACCAAACCTGGGGTGAAGGGCGAAGTGAGCAGGTGGAGCTCACTAGTTTTATTAAAAATAATAATCCATCACCTAAACAAAACACCTGATGTAAGTAATATATAAAAATATTATTTCTAAGTTTTAGAATTCCTTTTAGTTACCTTCTTCCTGAATTCAACAGAATCGTTTGTGTATTTCGTATCTTACTTGACTCAAGTAAATGACAACGGCAGACAACGTCCTCAAATGTCCGACTCAGGATATAAAATGGCCTTGTAGATCCTCTAATTACTGACATGACGTGTTAAAGTCTTCCTGGCCTTTCACCAGTTTCTTTACTTTACACTCCAGTTTGTTTTATTATTTTTGGTGTTGTGTGAACTTCACATTTCCTAGTTTGTGGATGTGATGCCTTCTAAATGTCAAGAACTAACTCACACACCAGTGTGCCTTCAAACTGTCTTCTGTATTTGACGCACTCTTCAAGCCCAAACTCAATCTTACTGTACATCAATTAAATTAAACCTTTCTTTTAATCTTTATTGTCATTCCTATTTGTTAAATCAAATCTAAGTTGCGTCTTGAAATGTCAAACAAATGTGTTGTGAAAATATCAGGAGTCAGAAAGAGAACAAGAAATCACAAAGTGAACATGAATTTTGATCTTACGATGCGTGTGCTCTTGTGTGTCCAAACAGAAACAGCTGGGGCGACACTGAGTGACATCAAGAGGAAACTTGAGGAGAGAGAGAAGACACTGAAGGAGACGAGGAGGGCGATGGACGAGATGAAGGTGAGTGGAATAGGAAGACAACAGTTCATATCAAAGAGGGAGAAATAAATGAGAACTTAAAGAGCAGCAGAGCTTCACTGGTGATGATGAGTAGGGACACGAGAAGGAGAGTTAGAGAAGACGTTGTGTGGTGTCCTTCTTGGCCTTTCACTGTTGACAGAATCCCAGGTGTTATTCAGTGGAGACTCAGACAGCATCACCCTAAAGTCCTCTGATATTCCATCAGCTGCTTAAAGGGGACTTAACTCTACTGACAAAACTCACATAGAAGGTCGACGCTGATGCTCTGAATTAGATCAGTGGGCACAACGCCTATTAATTTTCTAAGTTGTTTTATTTTTAAAATATCATTGCATACAATCAAGTTCAACTTATACAACAAATGACTTTCAAAGTCAAAATAAAAAATAATTGAAAAAAATCAGAAAGTTAAAACAGAAATCTAAACAAACAAAAAAATAAATAAAAACTACCAAACAGGATTCACGCTACAGCCAAGAAAAGAGTGAAGAGCCGAGAACTGGGCCAAAATTCCTGATAATTTAAATAAATAAATAAATAAATAAATAAATAAATAAATAAAAAGCACAATCTCCTTTTGCCCTGCTATGGTTGCTTATTTTAAAGTTTTATTAATTAGAGCTTGACATATTTTACAAAGGTTTTGAACAGATCTTCTAAGTGAGAATTTTTTTTTTAATGTCAAACATCAGTGACCCAGTGACTTATCAAAGGTGGGCTGGGGTCTTCAAGTTCAGCAGGACAAGTCCACAAGCTCACAATGTGGTAAAGGCAGTTACAGTCAATGTGTCCTCCTTCACTTTAGGCCCCTCTGGTAGCCCACCAACCACAGCTGTAAGTGAGTTAGGAGTGATTGTGACCCCACGGCTGTCTGATAAAACATTCAAACATTTTGTCCCTAAAAGATGTTACTTTGTTGTCCTCCCAAAACATGTGGCCCACTGAGGCTGGAGCTTGATTGCCACACTCGCAGGTTAGATTCTTCCCAATTTTAAATGAGATAAATGTGATCGATGAAAGAGTCAAATTCAGATGGTTGAATATTTCGCACATATGGAGCTGCAGTGTATTCTATGCATGACTGACTTCCGCCTCCTTTTCTGAGATATTCATTCAAAGGTCCTTTTCCCACCTATCCTAGGACCCTCAAAGGGAGATTCTTTGAAATGTTTTTATATGTTGATGAGATGCTGTCTGACTCCTCAGGACTGATCAGAATTTCTTCTTTTGGATATGTGGATAATTGGGTAGATTTTGTTGTCTGTAGCTTCTGTAAACTTTGCTAATAATTGTGGAGCTAACTTGAAAATGTCTTTAGAAAATTCCACTGTTTGCCATCAGGGCCTGTTGTTTTCCCACTTTGGAGTGAGTCTACAGCATCCAGTAACTCTCAGAGTATCAGAGGTTTGTCCAGTTCCTTTTCACTAATAGTGTCCAGCTGTTGTCTTTGTTTTACATCAAAGAACTCCTCAGACTGTGTCTTGTTTCTTTAAATTGAGTACAATATGAAGACTTATAGTACTTGCAAAATGCGTGAGTTATATTTTTCAGGCTTCACTACTTTATCTACATTTGGTGGTAATTTCTGTTATTGCATTGCAAACTTCCTGCTTGTTGATTGCTGAGCTAAGATCTTATTAGCCCTCTCTCCATGTTCACCGTAATGATGTTGTGATTTAAAGATGAGTTCCTCAGGTTATTTTGTTATCAAGAGGTTAAATTCTGATTTCAGAGCCTGTCTTTTCCTATAAAATACCTCATTTGGAGAGATGGGATATTCTTGATTTATTCTGGACGTCGTAATGGCCTTCTCTTGTTCATTCTGGTATTTCTCAGTTTTATTAGACTCCACAGCTTAAAGATCTCCACTGTTTGACTGAGTTCAGAGTTTACATAACATATACCTCCAAATGTTTTACTTTAGCTTTAATATTTTATCATAAAGGACAGTAAGTTTGTCCAGTGGTGGCATCTGCTGAATCTCAAATCCACTTTCCTCCATTCACTTTCCATGTGGAGTTTTCCTCTTCTTCCAGTATCTCAGTGGGTTTCTTCCACTTATTCCAGATCCTCCACCACTTCCCCACATTTCAGTTTGGTTAATTGGCAGAAACCCCAAATTGGCTTCCATTGTGATCAGTAGTGTAGCTCTGACCCTGTAATGAGCTGGCAGACTGTCTATGGTAGCACACTCTCCGATGCCCAGTTCTGCCAGGATTCATTTATGTGAAAGTTCTCATCCAGCAGACACAGAACTCTTCACACACATTTCTGTGCCCAGACAGACCAAACTTATCCAAACTAATTTATTTAACACAGACTCACATTAAACTGGCCAACAGCATCGAGTGTACTAAAGTACTAAACACAGCCAGTCCAGACCAGTGGGGTGTGTCTATAGTTCAAAGAAAGTAGGCGGACACAATGTGTCACTCACCACTGTGTAATCCATACACAGAGGTGATAGCTGAAGAAGTACAAGTGAAGGAAAGCAACCTCAAAGACTGACCTTCACTTCAGTTTATATTTCTACACGCCTGCTTTTGTTGTTTCCTCCTAGAATTCATACCTATTAGTGATGCATGAAATCCCCTCTCTACATCCAAGCTGACTGTGTCATTTTTCAGCCAGGATTCCTTCCACTTGATGTTGTTCAAAGTCCTGTTCCATAACTTATTTGTTCTTGTTTTGTTTATTTATTAATATTAATGTTGATTTGGTTGAGTTTGTGCTTTATTCATTGTATTTGAGTTTGTCTATAAGCTGCCTTTGTTATGTTCCATGTGGTTTGTGTGTGGCTCACCAAGAGGTGGACCATCTGCCAATCACCACCATGAGCTTCCCTTCCGCCCTATAAAACCCGAGGGTCTCCCACAGTTACAGTGTAAATGTGCTCTGAGTTTGATACGTTCTTGTATTCTTTTAGCTGTGCCTATGCTTTTTTGATTTTCTGGATTTTTTAGCCCGTGCTTTGTTTTTCAACAACTGGATTTTTTGGAAACTTTGTTTTGGATTGATTTGTATGGCTCAAAAGAGTGTCTGTGTATTTGGAATACAACTTTATGATGAATAAATGTTTAATTATATAAAGTTTCTATGAGGGCCATTTTCTATCTATCTATCTATCTATCTATCTATCTATCTATCTATCTATCTATCTATCTATCTATCTATCTATCTATCTATCTATTATGTGTCATATGCTGAACTTCTGATCACTTTGTCACTACTACTCCTCAGCTTTCTACCAAAGTCTTTAAGTTGTTCTGCAGTACTGGTGGTCTGATCCATCCTCTTATAATGTTCACCTAGAACTGGACACATGTGACAATGACAACTGGATACTTCCTTCCCTGCTCTAGCCAGGAGCCTATCCACCAAACCAGGGAGGTTTTCCACATGTGCATCAAAAGGCAAAACACCATATGAGACTCTCTGTATCTGGTGTAAAGCTTCATCTAAATTCCCTAATAATAAATCTCATATTATCATTTCTTCCTCATTCTAGTGGCTGGGTTAGGAGGTGACCTTTTAGGTTTTCTCATTCTTGCCTTCTATCACAGAGTTATGTGAGACACTGTCCAGATGTGCAAAGTTCTGAAAACAGTATAACACCTCCAGCTTTGTGGTTGATGATCCTGGACAGCAGGCACCTTTTACCTCACATTTACTTCACACATAGTAACACACAACCAGGTGTCATCATATAAGTATGAGTCGATAGTTACAATAGCAAATTCATTAGTAATAATGCAAAGTTCATAAATTAAGTAGAAATACATCAGACATGGAAATAAAGACTCACAACTCTGAGCTTTACAATAAAAAAGAGATGGAAGAAGGTAAATATACAAAGAGCTTCATGAAATTAAAGGAAATCTGAAGCCCCTTGACCAACACCTAGACCCTCTTGTTTAATATCTCCATCTCACTGGTCTGACACGGTGATGTATGACACCCCAAACTAGAATGCAACTAATATACACAAGTCTCTGGTCCAGAAATTGTTTTATTTTAACACGATTACCATCTAACACACAAGCTATCTCCTCTTTACAAATTCTCATCTTCATCTTCTTCTTCTTATTCCTACTGTGTGTTGTCCTACTCCACTCCTAACCTCAGGCTGAGCAGGAGATGCCATTTTAAAGGCAGACTTTTATATAAACTATCAGGTCAAATGGAGTCCTCACAAGACAGTAGAGGTGTCCCCAGCAGCTCCTGCCAATGGCTGTCAAGATCCTTCACAAGAAAACCTTTTATGACTGTGTATCTCATAAAGTCCTGCAGTTTCCTTAATAGCAGCATCAGCAGAGTGATGATGTTACTCAGCATAATGGAGGGAACATATTGTCTTGGGAGTCAGTCTGCAACTGACCTTCCTTCTGCAAATAAAGTACCACCAGTCACTCCAGCCAATTCAAACTGTCCTTCACAACATCAAAATAGTAACAAATGTGCCTCATGATTGGTTATTCTTATCAGGTGACTCAATTCTAATTCTAAATCTTTATCCTGTTTATTCAGATGTCTGTGGTAAGAGAGGTGGGAAGAAAATGAGTGCATTGAGGAAGCCAACAGGAAACTGACTGAGAGGATCAAAGAACAAGAAAAGAGAGAAATGGAGAAGGCTGAAGGAGTCATGGAGCATCTGGAGAAGGAGATTGAGGAGCTGAAGAGGAGAGAAGCTGAGCTGAAGGAGCTTTCAGAGACCAAGGACCATCTCCACTTCCTGCAGGTGAGAGCGACACTTCACAGGGAGTCTGATCAGACTGGGATGTGTGGGACCTGAGAACATTTAGAGAGAAATTTAAAAGATCTGAGGAGTTTGTACAACATGACAAGAACAGGCCATTCAGTCCAACACAGATCATCTTTTCATATTTCCATAACATTTCCAATATTCTTTTTACAAATATCTCAAAGTTGGTAACTTCAACTACATGACAAATCTACATCTGTCTGTATGAAAAAGTGAATTTTTTATGAAGTGTAAAAGATGACATCTAATAAAAGGATGGTGCCAACTCTTCAGCCAGGCTACCTCCTGATGTCTCCATCTTTAAACTGATGAGATTCAAATCCTTCAGCATTTCCTCACAGCTCAGACCCCACAGTCCAGTCTCGTCTCTCATCTCTCATGTTTCTCATGTGTTTTTCTCTCACACTCCACACAATAGTCCTGATGTTGACTGTGTTTCACAGACATTACGGAGATTCAGTTCTTGATTTAAACTCCACACATGGTGGTCGCTAAATAACTCAGCTTGCTGCAGCTTTCTCTTTGTATGGTTGATGATGATGATGATGATGATGATGATGGTGATGAAGAATCAAAGGCTCCTAGGATTTCCTCAGAAGTCACTTATGAGCTGCAGACCTTCAATTGTATAATCATATTAAAGAGCTTTCTCCTGCATCTGTTATTCTTTATATTTAATTTAATTTAATTAAGTTTGTCTCAGAACCATGAAAAGCCCATTGTCTTGTTTTGTGTGCCAAGTCAATTCTGGACCCACCTGCCCCCTCAGTCCCTTTATCTTCACTCTCCTCTCATGGAGTCCTGTGTGAAAAGCTCATTGATAGTTAAGGTTGATAATCTCTGATGCTCCACTACACTCCACCAAATATTATCTCATAAATAACCAACAAGTCAATGACAGGCGTTCTCACCATCTAAACCCACGCTGACTGCCCACCACACTGATCCTTAATTCAGAAGAGCCCCCTCTTATCAGCATTACTTACTCTTTAATGTCTCCTTTCTGAAATCTCGTCCCCTCTTCTCTCCTGATGCAGACTTTCTCATCTCGATGTGTCCTTCCTGCTGATGGAGACTTGCTGAGCTTCACTGTCACCACTGATTTCTCATCTGAGGACCTGAGAAAGGAGCTGTCAGGTCTGACAAAGAGTGTGAAGAAGATCAGCCAGAGGGACATCATGACAAGGACTCCATCAGGTACAGCATCTGGTGACATTGTGTTTGTTATTGAAGTCCATTAGGAGGACCAGAGTGACAATAAGAGGACACTGAAGAAGGCCTGCTCTTTAACATTTATCTGCCATCCTTTGCTGTTTATTATTTTTTACTATATAGTGCCTTTCACTTTGATTAGCTGAGTGATAACAAACTCTCTAAATAATCAGCTATGTTTAATCAGATGTTTTAGAATTTTAACTTGAAATGTTACACTCTTTATACTTTTTCCATATACTCTCTTAAAAGTCCTTTTTCACTTAACTTTGGGATTCTTTTTATTTCCTTTGCTTTGCTCACCTTAAGATTAATGAACAGAAATGTGTTTTAAATGGCTAAGCCGGCTCAGAGCACAAATGAATTGTTTATTTGAGAACAGAGAAGACGTTAATGGACTCGATTTGAGCTCAGCCTCAGTGCTTTATAACATCAGAACATCTCAATCTGCTCCTGCTGTCTTCGCTGTCCATTACATTCTGCTGGATGGAGTCCACGTTAAAAGTTCACGTTCATCCATTTTCAGCTGTGCTCCCCCTGGGCTCACGTGTTTTATATTCCTGCTGTTGTTTGCTCAGAAGTCATGTCTCCCAGAGTTTACACACCAAAAGCATTTTACATATTTCAGTGGTGAAGATAAGCAAATGGAGGACTGCATCAGAACTCTGACTACTTGAGGACCACCTGAACATTTCAGTGTGTGCAGCCTCAGAGTAAAACACACTTTATAAATTATGAAAGACATAAAGACAGATTTGTTTAAACACAAACTAAGGTCAAGCAGCCAAAGGGCACAGGGTCCATCCGGCTGTCTACCACATTAGACATTTACTGTATGTGTGTATTGTGAAAATAAGCAGAGAGTGGGCACAAAGAGTTGGGGTACCACCCTGAAATATCCCATTTAATGATGAAGATGAAATAAAAAGCACAAAGACGGAGCACAATGATGACGTCTGCTGCAATCAAAGGCTGTCAAGTTAAAGTCACTTGTGATCGGAGCTCCGTCTTCCTCAGTCACAGATCTGTAATGAACACCCACTTCTGGTGACATTTTATAGTGGTGTCACTGAAGAGGCGGAGCTTAATTAGCGGGCTGTGGAAGTGACGTCACTCGTCTTGTGGCCTGTGAACTCACTGAAGTGATGACATTAGCAGGAGCAGCACCCTCTCGACTCAGGGTGGGATTTCTTAACTAGATGGACCTCTGAAGATGTGAAGAACTGAACCTGCTTGTCAATATGTATAAAATACAGAATATTTATGACATTGTATGTCAGCACCAAAACAAAGACATGGGGTTCAAGGGACCCACTGTAGACCTATGTGATCAAATTTTAGTAAGGCAAAGAGCAGAGCAAAGGGATAAAGCCATTTGTAAAGCTTTGAGTGTTACCAGGAGCACAGCGGCCTGAAGAATTGGGGAATGGAAAATGTTTGGAAACACCAGGACACTTTCTAGAGATGGCCAGTCTGAGTAACTGGGAAGGAATGGCCTTGGCCAGGGAGGTGACCAAGAACCTAATGGTCACTACAACAGAACTTCAGAAGTCCTCTGCTGAGATGAGAGAATCTGTAGGACCAGGCAGCCATCTCAGCAGCGCTCCACAAATCAAGTGTTTATGGTGGAGTGGCCAGGAGAAGATACTCTCAAGTAAAAGACAAATGACAGCCTGAGAGCATCAAGGGAAAGATTCAAAGATCTGATGAGACAAACACTGAACTCTTTAGACAGAAGTCCAACCAGGATGTCTGAAGAGGACCAGGCGCTGCTCACCACCTGCCTAATGCCATCTCTACAGTGAAGATGGTGGTGACAGCATCAGGCTATGGGGACAGAGTGACAGGTCAGAACTGAAGGGAGGAGAAGTGCAGTCAAATATAAAGAGGACCTTAAAGAAAACTTGTGACCTCAGACTGGGAGATGGATCAACAACCTGAAGACTTTGGATCACTTTGTAACGGAGTTAAAATTGCTGTAGCGATAAACTTTTAAGTGCCGGGTCTTAGCTAACATTAAATAACACCGTGGACATCGCAGAGATAGCACAGCTCAGAAGCTTCGATGCCTGTAAGAGTGGCTCACGTGAACTGACTAGGAACGCACTGAGCAGAGAAAGCAAGACCTCTAAAGAGCGCGGAGAGTTTTGCTCATGTGAACGTGTCTGCAAAAAGTCGCGTTTCCTGCACTGCAAAATACTACAAAAGTCGGGCAGCTTGCGCGTGCACAATAATATTAAGAGCCACGCAATTTCTTTTTGCACGTATACGATTATGAGGTCGTCAGGTCGGATTATGAAGACACGCACAGGAGTGGAGGACCGACAGTGCCATCCCGGACAGTAAATGGCAGGCCGTCTCTCCAGTCTACACAAGACCCACCACGACGCTCATATCGTCAGCAAAGACCTCTCTCTACACTATATTAAAGAAAATGGCAAGTTTACTTTCTTTACACCTTTTTCCTTTTATCCCAAACCAAAGCCTTTCTCTCTTAACACTGCAGAGGACACAAAATAATTTTCTTTAATTGCCGGTAAGGCACATTACCAGAGCACAAATTTGAACGTTCACATAGAAAATGTAATTTCTATAACACAGCCGTCGTGTAGCGCCTTTCAAAAGGGATACTACCGAGAGATGATCCATATACATTTTAGCTGCTGTTAGTTACTTACCTGTTTTGTTACACAGTCTTTAAAATGTAGTTTACCTGAAACCACTCAGTAGTGCTCAATGTAGCTTTACTTCTTAAAACGTTAATGTTTTACTGTTTAATAACTTGTAGACTACATTTTATTATTTTTCCCTTGAACTCTGTGACCAAAGCTATACACACACACATATAGACACATACATATATATATACACATATATATACCTGTGTGTATGTTTGTATGTATGTATGTATGTATGTATGTATATATATATATATATATATATATATATATATATATATATATATATATATATATATATATATATATATATATATATATATGTAGACTCAAACTGATTATAACAGCAGCAATCCAAGCTGTGAGAAAACACTAAAAAGCAGGCGTGTCAGACGTCGTGGTACATTTTCTGATTCAGCTAGACGAAAACAACTTCGTGATGCTGCGGCCAAATACACAAAACAATTACTTTGACAATCATGTTACATTATTTTCAAAATGTTTCCTTTTCTTTTTCTTTACTTCTTTAACACACTACTTCTCCACTGCAAAGCGCGGGTATTTTTTGCTACTTTGTAATAAATGTGCAGACCTTCCTGAAGGCCTGCGCTCACTTTGTCTTTATGGTTACTGAGTGTAGACTGATGAGCACAAAAGGCACTGTACAAAATTCCCAGCTTTATGCTGAACCTGAAGACACGCCCCACAAGACTACTGCGCATGCACAGCGTTTTGTTCCTGAATTGTAACGCGCCCACAGTCTCTTCCTGCTTGTTTGCGTTTTTCAAGTTACAGTTTGCTGAGTCCATTCCACCAGTTCTTCGATATTTTCAAAAATAGTTTCATCTATATCGGAATCTAAAAGAGCCGCCAACATTATAATTTTTACAGATAAATCTTCAATTCTCTGAAATACGTAATATCTTCGGCAGAATCCATTTCATCAACAGTAGTAAACATTTTACTAATTAATTTGTGTGCTATCAATTAATTAATTAAAAAACATTTCGTGACACATTTATTTATTTATGCTGTCATTTCATGAGATATTTATTTATTGAGGCTCTCATTTCATGACACACTTATTTATTTATGCTCACATTTCACAGTACTGTACTTTTATTTATTTGCGCATCTATTTATTTATTTAACTATTTAATTAATTTTGTTAGAAATATTCCTCCATAGTCTTGGGCATTACGCTGTTCCTCTTATTCTGGTTAATAGTGCCACCTACTGGTTTGAATAAACAATACGAAAGTAGAGTGATGTTTCACATTGCTCGTCATGAATACTGTGTGACTGTGACATTTAATTATTTATGTTCATATATGTATTTCATTTATATTTGTGCACTTATTGTATTTATTTATTTCTATTTAGATACCACACATACACTTACGTATACAAATCTATCAAAGTACTTGAAGCGAGCTGGTGAAGGGTGTTATCTACTCTCTGGTGTAGCTGCGGTTCTTTCTAATGAAGAATTAGGCCAGCAAGTGTACAATCAGCACAGTGACGTACAACTGTCTCTCACAGGCACATTAATCCATTTAAAATTAAATCAACAACACAGTAAAGTGTGCAGAAAGTGATGGGGTCTCAATACTTCCCTTGGGATTAATAAAGTATCTATCTATCTATCTATCTGTCTGTCTGTCTGTCTGTCTATATATTTATTATTAATATGAATATTCAGATCTACATTTGGCCTCATTTGCCAGCCCTTGTATATTTTATAAATGTTTTATTTGAACTCCTCTGCATTTGTAATTCGTGTTTAAGAACTAAACTAAGATCCCACAATGCCATCTTCTCAGTTTCCATTCTTCTTCTCTTTTCTTTTTATTTTCAGCTCATGAAGCTCCAGTTTTCACCCTCCAGCCTCCTGAACCTCAGAGCAGAGACGACTTTTTAAAATGTGAGTTTGTGCTTTGACTGAATGGATCATCACAATAAAAATCATTGAAGTTTTAATAGAGCAGGACAGGCTTAGGATATGAAAGTCTGAGTGTTGTGTGACTGAGGGGCTGAGAGTGACGGGGGTCCTGTGACTGGTGCATTATGGGATAGAGAGACTCAGGCAGGGAATCACCAAAGCCGTCTGTTGAACCCAAGGTGAAGACTACAAGATTGCCTACACAGAGCTTCATGTTCCAGTGAGCACAGCTTCTAATATTCTCAAGATGTTTGAGGGTCCACAGAACTGTAGCCCACCTACCTGATGAGACCATCAGAATAAAGCTGACCTCAGATTGAACAGAAGGAGAGTTTAAATGGAGGAGAAAATGCAGTGTGGTGTGGTGGTGAAGACTTTGGAGTTCAAACCATGAGGTTGTTGGTTCAAATCCCACTACTGACACCACTGTGTGACCTCAGCAAGTCACTTCACCTGCCTGGGCTCTGATTGGACAAAGAAAAGATAAGGAAACAATGGAATCTCAGATGATGGGAGTCACCTTGGATAAGAATGACAGTCAAAAAATAAAAAGAGATGACAGGAAACACACGAAAAAAGAAAGAAAGTGAGAGACAATGACAGATGGGAAAGGCACTATATAATAGATAGATAGATAGATTAAAAATAGTAAATACTGATTGCAGCTTTTATGTAAATAATTTATGTGGTTGTGATGTGTGACAGTTGATTGATTTTAAATTAAAGAGGTGGACTGTGACAATAAAACATGTCATTTAATAAAGCCAGCGGTCAGTGTGGACAGTCCATCAGAACTCTGACCTCAATGGTGACCTTATGTTGTTTATCATAATTTCTGATGACTGAGATGACTTTCAAATGACTGACTTGCCTGCCTTTCACTTTGTAGTCTGTTGACGTCTTTTTATTATTTCATTTTAATCCCACAGATTCTGTCCAATCAGACGAGCTCTTTACTATTAGTGTCTCATCAGCACAACTCCTGATTGGTTCTTGTTAATTGTCTGTGTTGTGCTCCGCCCACAGTCCTGTTACACACTCCCAGATTTCTTCACTTGTTTTCTTTTCTCTCCTTTCAGACTTCTGTCCCCTCACACTGGACATCAACACGGCAAACAGATACCTCCGTCTGTCTGAAGGGAACAAGAAGGTGACATGTGAGGGGACAGGGACTGGATATCCTGATCATCCTGACAGATTTGATGGCTGGCCACACGTTCTGTGCAGAGAAGCTCTGACTGGGACTCGCTGTTACTGGGAGGTGGAGTGCAGTGGAGACTACTGAAGTGATTGGAGTCGCATATAAAGGACTGGGCAGGAAAGGACGGGGTAGGGAGTGCAGCCTTGGAAACAACGACAAGTCCTGGTGTTTGGTGTGTTCTCATTCCCAGTACTCTGTGTGGCACAATAAACAGCAGACTGTAATCAGCGCCCCCTACAGCCCCACAATAGGTGTGTATCTGGACTGGCCTGCTGGCTCTCTGTCATTTTATAGCGTCTCACACACAATGACCCTCCTGCACAGGTTCAACACCTCCTTCACTGAGCCCCTCTATCCAGGGTTTTATGTTGGTCCTAACTCCAGTGTAACAATCAGCCATCTGACACCATGTGACCACTGACCAGTACCCTCCACCGGTCACTTGATGTCCCCACAAACTAAGGTGTTTTTTTGTTTGTAGTTTGGGATCAGAATTAATTTTACACTATAAGTTCAGCACCTCTGTGAGTGAATTTGTGGATGAGAATGCGGGGCGAGTGCGGCTGTCAGGGTCTCCATTATTATTGGGTCTGAGTAGCCAATCAGGTGTGTGTGTCATAGTGAGGGCGGTGACACCTCATAGCTACAAATACCAGTCTGACCAGCAGGGGTAACTGTTGATTCACAGCCACATGTCCTTCAGGCTGGAGTGCTGGCATCTCAACAGACATTGTCTGCCTCTCTATTAGTTACTCCGGTGGTCTGTCACCTCTGAATGAATTCACTGTGAATGTCTAAAGGCGAGGACTCACCGCTCAGTCACATGTCGGCCATACTGATGGAGTTTGGTGTTTTACTGAGTCACTTGGTGTCACGTTAGACATTAAACTGTACCTCCTCCTTGTTGTTCCCAATGTCACCCAACCTCAAGGAGACGAGTCAGCTGACTGACTTCACCTTCACTGTCTGTGTTCAAAGTGACAATCAGATGTGACACTTGGGGACACTTTTATCTTTCCACTAACACTCACATTCCTAGGATTAATTTACATTTCCCTCAGGACCCCTCAAGGAGCGGCGTGTCACCTGACATCAGTGTGTGTGAAGAAGTCAATGAAGGCCCAGGCTGACAGCCCCCACACTGTGTATTACAGGCCTCACCAGCAGATGGCGACTATGACTTCTAAATCTGTCATCTTCATGGAGCCTGAGGGGTTAAAATGAAGAGGAGAAGGTGAAGAAGAGTGAGGGGTGAGGATGATAGAGAAGAGAGTCAGGGTGATAAAGGGTGAGATGAATGACCTGAGACAGAGTGAGTCAGACGAGTGTGTCACTTGTGTGTTTGTCAGTTTTCTTCTCCCTCTGATTTTCTCCTCTTTAACTCGTCACACGCTGATGGCCGTCCTGTGATCACAGATTGTATTCCTCGTTGATCAAATCCGTATCTCGATGTGTGACTGACGTCTGATTCTTTAAGCACTCGCTCATCAGACAGGTTGTCACCCGATGAGCTCTTCACTGCTGACCTAAGCCCTGCTGCCCTCTTCTCTCTCCTGTCACCTCGGCCATTGCTTCAGTCCCCGCTGTGTCACCTCATAAAGCCACTGGTCTGTCTGGTCACTCAGGTCCTCGTCACAGCTGCACACTGGCAGTCGTTCAAACTCTACAGGCTCACAGCCATGTTGTCCTGTCGTCTGATGTTTGTGTTGGTTGAGGTCGTCTCCTGCTGACCTCGGGGGCTTTTAGAGCTCAGGATTAATGAAATGGAAATGTCAGTCAGCAGGGTGGGCAGGTGGGCACATTCAGGGCAAAATGTCATTTAAAAGTCTATGAGCACACTGGACAGATTGCCTGTCACTGATAATCGACTCCACGTCAGCTCCTGTGGCCTTCATCATGTGCTGTCAACTCAGACGCTGGTCATGTGACTTGCACCTTAGTGACATTCCTGGGACTTTCAGGGCTGTGACATCAGCTGATTCTTCTGGAGCCAAACTGCTCCCTCTTGTGGCCTCTCTGCATATTAAACACACGAGAAGTTAGGATGTGAAGTGTTTGGTGAGATCTGAAAAATATTCAGAATATTGACATGACCTTGAAGGACAGTTTGGTTTAATAATAATTAATGTGTAAAAGAATACTTATTTTAGATTAATCTTTAGTTAATTATGATTAGGTGTTACATTCACCGAGATAAATGGACTGTTACTGCTTCACAGTTTGTAAAATTTGAATTGCTTATTAATCTAAAAAGATCAAATCACAAAAAATAAGAAATATGGACGACTGTTATTTGTCAAATCTGTTCATTTGGTAACTTTTGATTTGTAAATTCCTCTGATCTTATCTCATATTTTAAATGTTCTATGATATTAGAACTTCTTGTTTATGATTAATCCTCTTTAAAAAAAGGACAAGTGTCTGTGTGTCTGTCTGTGTATCTGTCCAGTCACTTTGTCTCTGTGTTTCCAACAGATGGCGCCTCACAAACATGAGCACTGCTTTTGTGACTCCCATGCTAATCAATATCATCGAGTTACAGAGCCGCAGCACCAGGCGTCACCTCAGATATCGGCCAGCAGTTTAATGACAGAATGTGTGTTAGTGTGAGTGTGATTAGTGGGCACCATACCAGCCTGTAAACCTCCCTGCTGGCACACAACTGTAAAACCCTAAAGAGGTCTGCAATTCTCAACTATGCCCACTAGAGGGGGATGTACCGTCATATTAGTAAAACTTAGTTGTAATAATGAGGTAGCAAGTCATATAATTATGAGATGAAAAATCAAAATAATATAATAATAATAATAATATAACGATCAAGTGCCAGTGACCTGCTATTACTATTAACAGCCTTGGATTCAATTTGGTTCTGCTTCTTCAGCAATGTGAGACTCGCAGTCAGATTAACTGGATTCAATTAACACATTTTGGGGATTATGTTAAGTAGTGAGAAGTCAAGTAAAATGACACCTATTACTGGTTAACTAAGAAAATTACAATATGCAAGCTTTCGAGGCAACTCGGACCCCTTCATTAGGCGAGATGTAATAAAAAAATTATCGCAGATATTTTAACGCGATATCGAGTATTTAGCAGCTGAAGTTCTTACAGATTTGCGCCACTCGTCCAGCTCATGATTCAGCTGGAATCTTTCTGTGTACGATTGTCTGCATTTTCATTGTTCTAGTATACGATTTTATGCATCAAGTGCGGTTATAAAGGTTTAAATAAGCAGTCATGGGGTTCGGGAGCGGATGAATCCATTTTACATGATTTGCTATGATGGGGAAATGGTTTCAGCTTTTAAACAAATCGGTTTCTGAACAGCCTTTAGGTATGAATTTATAATCGACATCGGTGGTTCCACTGTATTTCCTTATTTATTTCTTCGTGAATTAAACTAATTATGTACCCATTTGCTTATTTCAATGCCCCTGACAAGATACGAAACACACCTTGAAATGTAATTATTCATAGATTTATTTATCTGTGTATTTATTTAATTTTTACTATAATATGCCTCCATATTAGATATATTTCTGTTCTTAAATAAATATTGTATGTAGCGACACCACAGCTGAACTCTGTAATGGCAGTTTCAGTTGCTTTAGCCAATATATTAAGCTGTTGTCCCGAGATTGTTAACCAACTGCTCTCTCAAAGCTGACACTGAAGTTCTTTCATGAGGTCTCGTCGTGCTGGTGAAGGTGAATTACCGTCAGGTGAAGAAATACATCAAAGTGCAAGATGGGTTCACATTTGAGGAGTTTCTAAACGAAGGTAAATTTGAATTTAATTATGTCTGTTTCAGCTGATTTGAAAAGTTACTTTATTAACATTTATAATCAAATTTATCTTGTTTTAGTAAAAATAAAAAATGTGGGCTTACAGCAAAGGCTGCACTTCAAGTCTTTGATGAGACAAATACTAACGTGGAGGAAGATATTTTTCAAGAGTTGGTTCAGAGCAACCCACAGATATGCTTCACAATAAAATGTCCTCCACAAGGGTTTTTTGCTGAGCTGGATGTTTCTGGTGGTGTGTAATTTCTTTATGAAATGCTCAAATTTAATTTATTAAATATTTGAAAATAATCAATATTGATCTCCCCTTTTAAAAAACGGAATTTTCACGCCCAGCTACCTCAACACCAAGTACACGCACCGCTAGACTTTCAAACTCCAGTGATGTCGAAGGGTGGAGAGAACCCAACTGAACTCGTCTGCAAGCTCAAACTCTAATAATGGCAGAGAAATCACAGGCACTGAAAAGGCCAAACAGGTCAATGTGGATTTATCTGCCTTCGTGGGTAACTTCTGTGTGTGATGTCATCATACCATTCCTTCATATTATTTTATCTTTAATAACTAGATTGTTCAAAATGCCCTAAAAGAGAAACCTGGTGGTTTGGATGTTCTCGAAGAATATGAGTTGACTAAAACACTGAAGCACAGCACGAGACGACAGCTTGTTAATGTTCTTGTTAGCCATATGACAGAGGATCATGGGTAAGCTATCGGAGAATTGATAAATCAACACAATATCAAGCTAGCTTTGTATTGTGAACTATGGCCGGCCGTTCATCCTGGCCAATACCCCCACACCACTAGATGGAGCCCTTCCGGCAGCATGGAGGTGCCCCGAATTCCAGCAGGGCATCATGGATATTGGAGTTTTCCTTCACAGCCCTGCTGGATACCATGGGGGCCACAAGGGGACGCTGCAGGGAGACTCAAAGACTTATATTTGCCCTTTAACCCGGAAGTACATGCTAGTCACATG
>NW_024381727.1:0-6438 GCF_016835505.1 Polypterus senegalus
TCAATCCATTAGGTGATATCGCTAGTAGGGCAGCGTTGATGAAAGTTAAGGTGCTTCTTATGGACACCAAGGGGCATAGTTTATATAACTGAAGTGGCATGTACTCCAGGGGTCCTTCCTCCCCTGGACCACTAAGCAATAATACTAACTTCACTATGGACATCGAGGGATGCCTTTAAAAAAAAAGAAGAGTTTGGGAATTCTCACTGCTATTGATGCTGGTAAGAAAAAAGTGGACATTGCTAGTGAGTTTGCTATTCCACAGTCTGTCTTATCAATTGTACATGCCGAAAAGCCTTACTATGTTCCAATTCCATTATAGCGAAATTTCCATTATAACAAGTATTTTTTTCCATTCGTTCTAATGGAATTTGACCTGTATATAGAAGGCACAACTAAAACATGGTGTCAAAAGCACAGATGTGTGTTTAACATAATTGGCGAATCATCCAGGAGAAGATTCTTCATTTATTTTATCCGTCACTGGAAGCTCAGAGAAGTGGAACTTGCTAGACGCTTGCTGTGAGTATACTTGTTATTCTGAGGAAATGGAATATGTTTGGCTGAGTTCATCAGTAGCAATGTGTATGGCAGGTGATTTAACGAAAACTGGAAAATGTCTGTTTTGCTGTCTGCCGAAGAAACAGATGCTGCAGACAGTTAAAACTTCTAATATCCTACATGCTATTTGTGAGGAAGCTCTGGATATTTAGAATTCCTTTTAGTTCAGAGAAGTTGAAAAAATATATTTACCAAAAATTATTCCACAGTTTGAAGAGTACTTAGAATCAAAGAAAAATGTGATGTATGAATAATTTGTTAAGTGTGTGCAGAAAAAAGATAAAAGCTTTACTCAGTATTTGACACAGCTGCTCACTTTTAGCAAAACATGTGGGTTTGGCGAATTAAGGAGTTTTTCGATAAGAGACTGAACTATGTGTGGAATTAAGCTTCAGTAATATCAACCTATCAAGTTAGGAAGCACAGATGACTGAGAATCAACTTCACCTGCTTTGAATACAATGCAAGTAACAACAGGGGCACTGGAGAGACAACAGCTAGACAACCCCAAAAAGAGAATGTTTAAGCAGATGGTGGCTACAGACAATTGCTCTCTCCTTATTCTTCCTGACTAGGGAATCCAATCCCAGATTCCCAGACATTTTTCATTCCCACATTCCCGGGAATGAAACTGCTGTAATTCGAAGGAAACCAGGAACGTCCAAGTTCGCATATATAGCGTGTAAAAGTGTAAAGTTATAGTTGAAAACTGAAGACTTCATTGGCATCTGTCAGACAACAGCTTTGAACAGCAACTTGAAATAACAATCGTCAGTCTGTTGCATCCGTATTATCTGTGCCAAGAAACTTGCCATCACAGAATGATGACAAGAAAATGGATGCATCAGTAACTTCTGAAATGGCGGTGTTTCTCAGCAGCAGCAAGCGAGGCGTTGTTTAGAACAAGTGTATCTGTATCTGATGACTGTGCTGTCTACTTCAGTGGAGGCAAAGCGTGCTTTCTCAGCAGCTGGCGTACTCTGCACGAAGTACTCTCTCGCCTGGACGACCACCGCTGGATAAGTTATGCTTTTACGCTCTAATTACTGCAACTAACTAGATCAGGGGTGCCCACAGTTTTTCGACTTGCGAGCTACTTTTAAAATAATCAGGTCGAAATGATCTACCTACATTAATAAAAATTATACATATATATATATATATATATATATATATATATATATATATATATATATATATATATACACACACACTTGCATAACTTAATAACCTTTATGGCACAATATCAATTCAATACATTTATGGCCACTGCAGTATTTGGATCTAATAATCTTCATGTGGGAAAAGGCTGACTTCGCATAAATAAACAGAGCCAAATAATGCAGTCAAGAGCTTTGAATTCATCTGAGTGAAAATGACGGCTGTCCGATTATCTGCGATTTTAGTTCCCTCTCTTTTCTCTTTCTCAGATCGCTTTTGGAAGGAAGTCAGTTTAAGTAGTTTTTATGAACAGTTCGAAAGTGCCTTTCCACATTTTCCTACTTTGGAATGATAGATTGACAGATCAGACAAAGCGCGCCGATTGTGACATTGTGAGAAAAAAATCCTCTTCTAATTACACATAAAGCCCATACTCTCCCCTAACAATTTTTTAAAAATCCCTTCTTTAGTCGATATAAATTGGAAGGCTAACTAGATCACAGCCGGAGTTTTGCAGTAGCTCGCACGTTTGATCGTGCGTGCGGGATGGCCAGTGTGTTAGAAGTAAAGAGATTTCAGACTGGCCGCCCTTTATGTCAATCAAATGGCAAATGTCATAGGGAGGATATATGATAGACTAACCTTTAAAAAAAATTTTTTTTGAATGCAACGCGATCTACCTGCACTACCTTTGTGATCTACCGTCGATTCGCGATCGGCCGCATTATGGCACCCCTGAAGTAGATACATGTACTTATATGACAGCATGAACTGCTTGTAGATAAGGTTAGTCTTTTATTGTTGTCAACATATTGCCAGTACTTTTATTAAAAATAAGTGTCGGTCATTCTAAAACCGTTCACATGTGAGATGCCCGTGCACTGTGTCATCCCGGGAAGCCCGGGATTCCCGGGAATGACATGCAGGGTTCCCGAATTCCTGGGAATGGATAAACCCGTCCGGGAATGGATTCCCTATTCCTGACTGATTCTTCTCTAGTTTTGTGTTTTGCTGGTGTCCTTGTTATTACTGGTAGCATGAGGTGGTCTCTGCAACCAATTCCGGGAAGCACAGGTATTTCAGCACCTACAGGATGGCACATCCATATATGCCGTCACAAGAAGGCTTGATGTATCTCCCAGCACAGTCTCAAGCGCATGGAGCAGATACCAGGAGATGGGCGTTACACGTGAAGAGCTGGACAGGGCAATAGAAGGCCATAAAACCACCAGCAGGACCAGTATCTGCACATTTGTGTGAGAAGGAACAGCAGGAGCAGTGCCAGAGTCTTACAAAATGACCTCCAACTGGCTACTGGTGTGTATGTTTCTGACCAAACTGTCAGAAACATATCCCATGAAGTTGGCATGAGGGCCCGGCATCCTCTAGTGGGACCTGTGCTCACAGCCCATCATCGTGTAGCTTGATCGGTATTCGCCAGAGAATACCATAATTGGCAGCTCCACCATTGGTGCCCCATTCTTTTCATAGAGAGCAGGTTCACACTGAGCACATGTGACATACGTTAAAGAGTCTGGAGACACCATGGTGAATGTTATGAAGCCTGCAACATCATCCAGCATGACTGGTTTGGCGGTGGGTCAGTGATAATCTGGGAGGCGTATTTCTAAATTTCACACAGACCTCTACACGCTAGGCAATGGTACCCTGACTGCTGTTAGGTACCGGGATGAAATCCTCAGAACCTTTGTCAGACCTTACGCTGGTGCAGTGGGCCCTGGGTTCCTCCTCGTGCAGGACAAAGCCCAGCCTCATGTGACCAAAGTAAATTCAATTGAGAACCTCTGGTACATCACGTATCGGTGCATCCGACACTGCCAAGTAGTGCCACAGACTGTCCAGGAGCTCTTTGATGTCCTGGTCCAGGTCCAAGAGGAGATCCCCCAAGACACCATCTGCCATCTCATCAGTAGCATGCCCAGATGTTTTTGGAAATAAATGCAGGCACCTGAGGCCCATACACACTACTGAGTCACATTATGAGTTGCCATGATGAAATTCAAACAAGTTGGATCGGCCTGTGATTTCAGTTTTTGACTTTGAATTTCAGTGTGAAGTCGTGTCCATCCCTCAATGGGTTGGAGATTTTGGTGTCCATTGACCGTTCTTACATCATTTTTTTCTCAACAAATTACATGGTATTACTCAGTAAAGATTTTCTACTTGAGTATTTCATTCATTGAATTCCAATGTGTGATTTAAGTGTTTCCTTAAAATAATTCCAGATCTACCATTGAATAATCAAGATAAATTAATATAAATGAGGGTATGTATGTCTGCTGCTATGAGGGTGGCAAGAGCCAAAGTAAGGCATAAACAGGCCGTGGACTAAATGCCACCACATATAGATAACCATGATCACCTGTACTGGCTAATTCAAACTCAATAAGCACACAGAGTATAAGTATTTCACCGAATTACAACACAAGATAAATGTAAATGCACACACACCTTATTAATAATGTTGCCTGCAAAACATTGCCTACTGGTCCCACTTGTTGACAGATTTATTTTTCATTCACATCGCATACATAGAGCATTTGTGTGTTTGTAAATTCTAAATAACTTAATTACGTGTAGTCACAGAAGCATCACATTTTAATAACCAGTCCTAGTACCTCTCTGTGCATAATATTTTCAGACAATTATCATTTGTCAAGCAGGCAGATGGTTAATTAAATTGCGATTATTTTATGACAACCACACAAATGTTCTCTTATGGATTCGGTTTATATGTGAAATGGCTGAATAACTAAATAGTCAAAGAAGTAGGATTGGAAGCAAACCTGCAGAATATACACTGTGTAAGTATTCACACGGATGTGGTGAGGAGGTGGAGTGTAGCTGACTTATGCGGTACCTCCGGGGGTTCATAATTGGATAAAACACCTTATGTCGGACTCCTCTGAGTGAGGAGGTTTACATCTACTTGTTAGCATTCAGCCCATGGCTTTGGCTCCTCCTTACTCTCAGGAATAGATTAATAAATAGAAAACTTACTAACTACAATAATGTAAATTTATCTTGATTAAGACAGTCTCACGGTGCATGTCCGCAAGATAACACAGCATTGTAAATTTTAAGTTTCTTTTAGCAATGTAGAGCTGAAGGAAGATTGAGAAGTGGTACTTTCCCTTGCTAACATAAGCTCCTATTACCATATACATCCATCCATCCATTATCCAACCCACTATATCCTAACTACAGGGTCATGGGGGTCTGCTGGAGCCAATCCCAGACAACACAGGGCAAGGCAGGGAATAAACCCTGGGCAGGGCACACACACTAGGGACAATTTAGAATCGCCAATGCACCTAACCTGCATGTCTTTGGACTGGGGGGAGGAGACCAGAGCAAACCCGTGCAGGGAGGACCTGGGAAGCGAACCCGGGTCTCCTAACTGCGAGGCAGCAAGCGCTACCCACTGCGCCACCATGCCTCACCATATGTATAATTCAAATACAAGCTATATTTCAACTGTCATCATGTTTACTGGGAATAATTCTCTTTTCAGGTCTTTCCACCAACCAGCAACTTTGTGTGCAGCACTTGTCTGAATTTGATAACACCCGCTTATTTTTCATGCTGAATCTCTTGTTTGTCGTGTCACATTGCATTTTGTGCATAAGTCCTCCTCATGTTTCTGCACATTACCTCTTATTTTGTGTGGGTTACTTGCTTAAATCGTCGTGCGTCATGTCTTACTATCTACATAGGAGTTGTTTAAATCTTCTGCCGCTTGCCCTTATGGGCCACCGTAGAATGGCAGTCAGTAAGTTTTAGGCTGGTCACAGGTGCACAAGTGATTTTAATTTCATTTAAACTGAGCCATTGCTACCTCATCCTGTCCCTGAAAAACCACATGAGAAAGTGGCAGCACAACAAACAGCTGCTGCAGAAGCCAAGTCACAATGGCATGGCGGCAGCCTATTTTGTGATTGCGACTTATTTGTCTAAATGTCAGGCATCACTAAACAGGTTAGCACCTGCACTTGATAAGAAAGATGTAAAAGTGTGCAACTGCCTCAGGCTTCGAGGAGGTGATCACCAGCTGTCATCCGTCACCTTAAGGAATCTGCATAATCACATAATTATGCAAATACTTGAAAAATAAAAAGAGTCTTCAAGGTGATAAAAGAAGCCAGGTAGTTACTGAGATTGCAGGACAAGATCAATTATATGTTGTATTTAAATGCTAACCTGCACTTCTTTTATGTCCTGTGTGACACCAGGGAGTCGCTGTTGACCCTTGAACCCGCAGACAACACGTGCAGACACCAGGCAAAAGTCCAGAAATAATTTTAATTTCTTTTATATTGTGCACAAAGCACCTCCACAATACACAATAATAAATCAATAATACAATAATTCCTCCTCTCCACCCAGCAGCTCTATCGCATTTCCTCCCAACTCTGGCTCCGTCTGCTGGGTTTTCCACAGTCCTTTAAATAGTGCTCGACCTGGAAGTGCTTCTGTCCTTCAGTCCATCTGATTCCATAGCACTTCCGGGTCAGATGAAAACTCTTATTTTTCTTCAGCCCGGAAGTACTTCATTTCTTCCATCCCCATGAATATGGAGTACTTCCGGGCTATAATAGAAACAATTGTGCCTCCTGGCCCCTGGTGGCCCCAGAGTATACAGAAGGGCTGTGAAGCTGAACTACAGCTCTTATATATATATATATATATATATAT
>NW_024381728.1:0-1076 GCF_016835505.1 Polypterus senegalus
AGCATTTCACTCTTCTAGTGCTCCTGTGTAGTATAATTATCTCCTGTACCGTCATCAGTCCACACCTTGAACCTGTCCCAGTCATTCAATACATAAGACACAATCTTCCTTCCGGATATTTAGAGTAAGCCTGATATGGCCGTGCAATATGTAACGAAGAGAATGGAAAAGGTAGGTGCCATCTCCGGACATGGAAACCACTCGGTGATCGATTGTGATCACCTCTATAGACATGTAAATGGGGGTACGGTTGGAATGATGAAGGAAATGGGTACCTGAACAATGTAAAGTAAGTCTAAAATACCTGCATAATAATTATAATCGTATTAAATGAACAATAAAACAGCGGAGAAGCCGTGGATTAAATAAAAAGGCTGTAGTTATCAGCATGGAGATGTGAATCCTGTGGCGAAGCAAGGAAGGGAATGTAGAGTCTGGAGCGACGGACAGCCTTATATAGGCAGCCAACAATGTGGGAGGGGTTGGGATGGGGGACCCAACACCGCCTCACACGGTGACTGAGCTGCAGGCTATGGACATATATATGTAGGTAAGTAGGATTCAGTTAACGTTGGGAACCCGCTGCATCAAATTTCTTAAAGATGGGCCCATAAGTAACAAAGACTGTTGAAAAGTTCAATATGGCGGCCGACAGTGGCATCATACCAATGAAATAAGTACCAAATTTCAGCCTTCTACCTACACGGGAAGTTGGAGAATTAGTGACATTGGAAAGATCAATATGGATGCTGACAGTGGCGTCAAACCACCGAAATAAGTACGTACATTGGTTTCCGTTAGCGCAGGGAAGCCGCCTACCAAATTTCGTGAAGATGGGGCCATAAATAAGAAAGTTCAACATGGACGTTGTTCACTGTTATGACCGTTCTGTAAATTTCGAAATGAAACCTGCTTAACAGTTGTAAGTAAGCTGTAAGGAATGAGCCTGCCAAATTACAGCCTTCTACCTACACGGGAAGTTGGAGAATTAGTGACATTGGAAACTTCAATATGGCAGCCAACAGTGGCATCATACCACTGAAATAAGTAAGTACATGGGTTTTGGTTAGCGCAGG
>NW_024381729.1:0-25000 GCF_016835505.1 Polypterus senegalus
ACTCCAGGTAGGTTGCAGCTCTGGAATATGAAAGTACTGGAGGATAATGGGTTCCTGGTAGCTTCACGTTTGATTCTTCTCAAATCTTTGGCAGCTAATTTGCGTCTTTTGTTCTCAACACGTTTCTTGTGACCCTGTTGACTATTTGCAACAAAATGTTTGATGGTTCTGTGATCACACACCAATATCTTAGCAATTCCAAAAGTGCTGCATCCCTCTGAAAGACTTTTTACAATTTTCGACTTTTCAGAGTCAGTTAAATCTCTTTTTTGGCCCATTTTGCCTGAGGAAAACTAGCTGCCTAATAATTCTGCACACCTTGATATAGGGTGTTGATCTCCTTAGGCCACACCCTCCCTCATTACACAAATACACATCACCTGACGTGCTTAAATCCAATAAGCATTCAAGTTAATACAGCTTGGAGTTGGAATATACGCATAAAAATGATGATATGGTCAAAATACTCACTTGCCTAATAATTGTGCACACAGTGTAGTTATAATAACTGTGGCCTTCACAGACTCTCATTAATAATCTCTGCTCAGACTGGGTAAAGCATGCAGCTCTTTCTTTCGCTTCTGTTCTTCCCGATTTGACATTGATTATTAGAACTGCCTCATATATCGCGTGGACGTGCAGAAGCGTTGCTTAACAAGCCGTGCTTTAATTAGTGGAGATGAAAGGCATGTGACATTCGTTAGTGAAACTCACTCAGCCTGCGGTGAACTCTTACCTTCATATCGTAAGTGATGAGAGCCGACTTCACAGCCGCGTCTGTCACGATTCATTCAGTCATTTGTGGAGCTCATTTTACACCGACTAGGTTCTAGAGCTTGAGTGTTAGCATCCGGAAAGCCGGGGAGCTAACAGTCTGATCCGGAGTTTTAGCATCCGGAGAGCCAAGGAGCTAACAAGCCGAGCCGGAGTGTTAGCATCTGGAGAGCTCAGACTGTTAGCTCCCCGGCTCTCCGGATGCTAACACTCAGGCTGTAAAATGAGCTCCACAAATGACCAAGTGAAACGTGACAGACGCGGCTGTGAAGTCGGCTCTCATCACTTGCACAAAATGCACCCATGCCTGAAAACTCTCAGGAAAATGATGGACATAATGTCCTGACTTGCTGGAGTTTGTTTAACCAGCACAAACACAGTAATTCACCATATTGACTCTTCAGACTTTTACAAAATACTCTCACTATATCTTGCTCGCAACTACCTATACTCCTACGCATTTACCCATGGCCTTGAACTCGGCGCGACCAGCTTATATACGACTACCTGCTGTTATGTCACATGACATCACCAGCTAGCATGGAATTCAATATAAAATCTAATTTTCTGATCCTAGGGTTTACAGATCATGGTCATTTTCAGACAGATGTTATAAAAGTCATTTCTAAACAAAACTAAGTGTAAATCTAAGAATAAAAAAGCCTTCATGCCGCACTTTAACATTATTTCAATATTACATTTAAAATGAAGCAGTGTTGATGGTCCAAAGTCCAACTTAAAGATAAAGACCATAAATGGTAAAAGAAAAAAAAAATCAAAATCAGAAAACTGAAATTGCTTAGCAAAAAAAAAAAAAAACAAAGCTAAAGACCTCTTATTATGATAAAAGAGATATTATTCCTCTTTTCGTGTTAAGTGGCACACACACACACACAAACACACATAAAACAGCAGTCCTCAAACTTTTAGCAGGCAATAAGATTTTTGCTATATTATATGCTATAGGCTATTTAACACATAATTAAAATGAAGCCAGTCATTATTAAATTCACGTTAACACGCTTACTTTTAAATCTGTTCACTTCAAGCAACAAGTCAAATAGGATAACAATAACTAGAAGAACTCAATAAAAGATATTAAATCTGATGATATTGGATTGTTCCCTGAGCCCACTATGTGAACCGTGATTTATAGAACTAATAATACAAACTCACAGTACCTTTGAATCACATCCATGAAAAAGTTCAAATGGTTACCTAAAGAAGCAACTCTACAGCAGGTGTTCACTAGATGATTATTAAAATAGAAATATTTAACCTCATTCCACCATAATCACCAAAGGTAACAAGCGGTAAAAAGGCAAAGTTCATCACAGTAATACATTCACTGGTGTGTGAGGCAGGTTTGAGTGACTGAAATGTTGTGGAAATAACAAAATAAGGAGTTTACAAATATAACTTTAAACAGAAAACAAAGGATTAAAAACAGCTACATAAAAATACTTACTTAAATTAAGTAGAAGACTGTGGGTGCCGTGATATCGGTGTGTATCGGTTATCCCTGAGCAGCTCAGTGTGCTGCACTGTGGTTGATACATGAACCATATTATCTGATCAACTTTGAACCAGCAAGGCTGCTCTAACTGGCAGAGAGATTCTGATTTAGCCTGAAGGTGTTTAATATTAACTGAGGAGGACCCTTTTAAAGGATAACTCAGAATTGAGGATATGGCTTTCACAATAAGCAAATCGCACGTTCTCTTTTCAACATATTTATCATACAGCTGTCAATGAAAGGATTCTGATTAACCCCAAATAAATTCCAGCTGTTTCTGTAGGTTTTTTCATGAGGTATCTGATATCCTGAAACCATGCATGATATCTCACTTGTCAAAAGATAAGACATGGGACATTTAATAAAAGCAAAAGGTGCTTCAAACACCCCTGCTGCATATGTTCCAGGGGAGCCACCATGGACAGCTCATTACCTCCCCCGGGACGCTAGGTGGCAGCCTCCCTGGCCAATGTTCATTTCCCACTCTCCCGCGTGGCTCCATGGGACATGGAGTCCTCCACAGCCTGGTTGGGAGATGGGGTGGCCACTAGGGCGCTGCCAAGACTCAAGAACCCGGCTGGACGAGTCATCAGCCCCACCTGGAACACTTCCGGGTGGGGTATAAAACGGGCCAGCCTCCACCACTAAGGGGCCAGAATCGGGAGGAAGAGGATGAGGTTACCAGAGAGGAGTGGTGGTGCAAGGTGGAGAGTTGTTGTGTTGGTAAAGTACTTTTCAGACTGTGTTGGGCCTGAGGGACACGGGGAAGACGTGCCCCACGGCTGAAGAACTAATAAAAAGCCTGTGTGACTTTTACATGTGCCTCTGTGTAGTCTGTGCCGAGTCGGGTGCTATATAGCATCTTTCACAATATATATATATATTGATATATACTATATATATACTGTATATGGAAGCAGCAAATTTCTCTTTAATTTCACTTTTTTTTTTTTTTTTTTAATCACCATCGAATGGTAGACTTTATACAATCCATTTTATACTGAGTTGTTTAAGCTCTCCTAAACTAAACGCCTTTTGTTTAAGCTCTGAACAAGCTTTGAATCTTTCAGTTTAATTTCGCTAATCAATGTTGAAGAGAATACGTCCAGAATTCTGCACTCTCAGGAGTTTACACTTTATTTAAATTTCAATTTGTGTTTTTTGAATTGCCCAAACAGTTAAAACTATCCTTTTTCATTTATTAAGATTATGGCTATCATGATGAGGGAGCAAATGATGCTTAGAAATTTCATGTAGCTTTAATGATAAAAAGAAAGTTTTTAATTTCTTTTACTTTTAAGATTTCACTATTGATTTAGTCAAATCAGTACACCTGTTAGTGTTTACTGTCTCTCCTGACACCGCTAAATGGATATGATGCACCGTATCAGAATTCTCTCCTAAGTTTGTTAAAGAGAGAAAATGTAAATTAGCCTTCCTAAAAATCTGATTAATTTTCTGATCAGTTTTGCACCAGCTATTTTAATCTTGTCATACAAAGTGAAAACAGATTGCAATTTTTTTGATAAACTGATATTTTTTGCAGTTAACTACAGTGTGAATTTTAAAGGCACGCATGTTGGTAGGTACAGCTTACTGTGCTATGTCTTGAGAATGTGTAAGTATAGCTGTACTGCACTGTGATCTTATGAATTGGTTATTCGAATGCCTGTACGTTTTATTAACTGACCAAACAGGACTTTTAATAGTAAGTGGCCAGTATCTAGTACAGAAGTAAACATGAGACCAGAATATCAGCCTAAAAGTGTTTGTCTCTAGATTTTTGGCCACAGATTTAAAAGGTGATGTTCGATACCTCTTTGAATGTAGACATCTCTGTATATTCCACTGTGCTAGATTTTCTCACACTCTCTCTTTTCTTCTTTCTGCTGCCAGTGAGTTCAGCATGGCTGCAAATAATGACTGTTCACACACACACAAACACAAAAGCAGGGTGCCATCTTCCCCAGCTCTAAATTGTTTGCCTTTTTGCCAATCAGATATCCTGATCAGTCGAAGTTCACAGCACACAGAGTGGTTCCCTCTGGTGGTTGTAACTTTCACTAAGTGCCAATGCGAAGAACAAGGAGAGATTTTTTTTACTAAAAGTAAAGAACTAATATAATTGCACTAACTTGTACGGCACACAAAGATTTTATGTGGCATTATTATATAGATAAATTGAAGTTTTAATAAAGAAAACATTTTTATATAGTAGCTGATCTTATTTTTGAACTTTAGGTTCAGGGATACACACATTCACAACAATAAAAACAATAAACTTTCTTGCCAGTAGTTACAGCATCGTGCTGTTATTGGTACTGGATTGGCATGCATTTCCTGTTGTCCAAAATATGTGTATGTGGAATGTCACTGCTTTCATTTTCTCTTTTCTGTTCATCAGACACAGCCTTGTCAGCTTTTTAAAACATCTCACCCATAAAAATGCTTCCTCAGTTTTCACCCATTCGCCCACTAATCACACTTCATTGACCGCTGCTGACTTATGAATTGCTGAACACCATCCATATCATACATTAATACACAGTTCTGGTCAGAAGTGGACAATCATGGACAATATTGGGTTTTCAGTAATTTCTAATAGCTATTCTGTTTCTGGGAAAGTATGATTGAAAGTGAAATTTTTTGTATATTTCCAGAAATCAAAACAGGGATTATACATAAAAAGTTCAGAAATGTACATGGAGCACACACTGTTTGGTTAAGTGTTCCTTAGCAAGGCATACCTTGATCATTCTGACCACTCCTCTTGGCAGAATTGTTAGAGTTTGATTACATTTGTGTATAGTCCACATATGTTTGGTAGGGTTGAGGTCAGGACTTGCTTTAAGTTTAATGTTACCTGCTTTGTCAATTGCACAACCAGCTTGGATTTGTATTTTGGGTCATTGGAACACCTAGTTGTGTCCAGGTTTCTGCTGGTTTGAGGTTATGCTGCAGAATTCGGAGGAAGTTCTACTCCTTCATTATTCCATTCACTTTGTGCAATATACCAGTAAAACTGCCCCAGAACATGATGCTACCACCACCATGCTTCACAGCATCACTACGGTTTAACATGCATAACAGTGTTCTTCTGTACCTCTGGTCATTGTGGCCAAACATCTTTGTCTCATTTAACTGTAAAATGTTCTTCCAGCAGCCTCTCATTCCATGGTGATGTAAAACTCACCTGACAGTAGACTGTTCCAGCAGCTTCCAGTTCATTAGAGGATTTTGCCTTGTGGTTCCTGGGTTGTTCCTGACCATCAGAACCAAAATCCTAAAAGGTTTTTTTTTTGTTAGATTTTGGCTAAGTTGCTACAACTCCCATTCACTTGTACTTGTCAAACAAATCCTTTTTATATTATGCGTAGAGAACCTGCCAGCTGTAGTCAGTCATGATCTGTAACAGGAAGTTAAGAGGCCTTGGCAATTTAAGACACATTGGAATAAGATATATATTGTGCAGTCATGCAGCAAGCTGTGATGCACTGTGTTCTGACACCTTTCTGACATAGCCAGCATAAAGTTTCAATCATTTGTGCTACAGTAGCTCTTCTGTGGGATCAGACCAGAGAGGCTGGCCTATTACCCATGAACCAATTGTCCTTTCTAACCACTATTGGTATGTACTAACCACTGCATACCAGGAACACCCTGCGGTTGTGGAGATGGTCTGATCCAGTTCTCTAGCCAGCACAGTTTGGCCTTGTGAGAGTCGCTCAGATCCTCACACATTCCCATTTTTTCTGCCTCCAACACATCAAGTTTGAGAACCCTTCACCTGCTCCTGAATGATGGGGTGGCATTGCAATGAGATAATCAATGTTCTTTACTTAACCTGTCAATAGTTTTAATAATATTTATACAGTAACTCCTTGGTGTCCTTAATGAACGCAAAATCATGTACATATTTCATGTGCCAGATGCCAATGAGATAGTGGTTATGGATGGCACTATTGAGGAAGGGCTTTGTCAGGAAAAGAAAGAATGAAACCTGATGCGGTGACATTTCAAATGCAGATGGTGTTGTTTAGTTTCAGTGTAGCTTGAAGCCTGAAAATACAGTTGTCCACATTTTTGCTCTTTTATATTCTGGCTCATTTGCCATGACTTTTTATATAATTCAAATATCTCCAAAAACAAGCAACGCAGAAAGACATCATTTTCCTGTCTCCTGTCAAATTGTTTCCTCCCACAGTTCAAAAGCACACGTTAGGTTATTTGATGAGTCTACATTGACCGTAGCAGTGAGTGTGGATGGTTGTTTGTCTCTGTGTTGCCTTGTGATGGACTGGCGACCTGTTCAGTGTGTACCCCGTCTCTCACCCAATGACTGCTGGGATAGGCTCCAGCCACAACGTGACCCTGAATTGGATTAATTACTGATATAGGAAATGAATGAATATCTCATTGCTCTACTGTTCAGATGTTCAGTATGTAGGCCAGCTGTGTCTGCTGAACACGAATGCTGTTTGCTCTACATGACAAAATCTAATAATAAAATGATAGACTAATACAATAAATTTTAATTATTAAACTTTGCCAGTGCAATGGTCAGGTGTCACGTTATGAAAGCAAATTATTGATAAAACATTATTTACCTGGGCAGAGAGAGATTATAAAAGTGCAAATATGTTTAGTAAAGATAACGTGATTGCTAAACAACTTCTACAGAATTTAGATGAAATCCCACCATGTGACAAGTGTACGTAACAGCAGTGATATAAAAAGGCGAGTATTTGAGACAGGAGAGCAAGAGATTAGCTGCTTCTTCTATAGATATCTATAGAACTCTCTACACAGATCTGCTCCTGGGATCATCTCACACTTTCTACTGAACTTAAACATCAAGTTCAGGCAGCTTGTGGTAAGAAACTCAATCTCTCTTGCGTTCTGTTTATTTATGCTTTCTTTGGCTGTTCATTTATTTATTTGAAGTTGGATTTCTTCCCTATTTGCTTTTTTCTCTTGTCCTCAGGTAGATTTCTGCTCTCCGTTTCCTCACACACTCCTCCACTGTGTATCAGGATGAAGGTCCTCGCTCTGGTGCTCCTGCTCTTCTCTTTCTCCTCTCTGACCCTGACGGAGGTTGTCAACTCTTTTAAACAATCCTGTCCTTCATTGTTCATTCTAAACCCAAAGAAAAACAATGAACGCATCATTCCCACGATCTTCAGTGGAAGCAGTATAAGAGATCTGTCAGCGCTGGAAAAACGTGTACAGATTCGCCACCGTGTATGACACTGAGAAGAAGATCCCTGTTTACTCGGCCTACACGTTCCATAAAGAAGTGACCACTAAGCGAGATGAGACATGGAAAATTGAACCTCAGGTCAGTCAGTGTGTTTAACCCTGAATTAAATGATTTTTAGGAAGGAGACAAAGTCTGTGGAGTAAAACACAGTGGACACAGAGAGTAGTGAGTAAATATGAACTAATCAAAAAGTAAAGCTTGTAATAATTAATTCAGTAAACAAACAACATCCAACACAACAAACAAAGCTTCTCTCTCTTCTGCAAAGTGTGTTTTGCACTGTAAGTGTAATTTAAATTTCAGCATTAGAGAAATAACACCTGTTTGGTATCTATTGGTGTACTTCTAACCCAGTTATAAGCATATCACTAGTATTATTTCTGTATTATTTCTGTGTGTTTGTGTTTAATTTGCTATTGTTTCCATAACAGCTCGAAGATATCGAAGAAAACAAACACAAGCAAGAGATGATGGATTCCCCACATGATGAAGCAACTGTGAAAAAGATAAAGAATCAGGCTGTGGACTTAGATTATAAAGACAGTGGGTATAGTCGAGGTCATTTGTTTCCAAATAGCTTTGCTGCTGATGAGGATCAAGCAGAATCCACCTTCACTTTAACCAACACAGCACCACAATTACAAAGTAGCAACGAAGCTTGGGCTCAAGAAGTGGAGGAACCGATGTTAAAGTTAATAAAGTTAATTGCAGGCTTAACAACAATCACCAAGCATACATTGTGACCGGTGTCGTTCCACGGAATAAGTGGACACCTGTGAGAGAAGGTCAAACACTTAAGAAAAAAATTAACATTCCTAGTCATTATTGGAGTGCTTTTTGTTGCACCGATAAAAACACAAATCAACTCATAGGGAAAGCCTACATCGCTGAGCAAGAGCCCTTTAAGGTCCAGAGGCCCACCATTCAAAAGCTGAATGAACAACTCTATGGTCTGTATAATAAAGATTTCAATGTGTTTCCAGGATTTAGAAGTTAAGGATATAGAATCTAATTTAACCTGAAATCCATTCATTCATTCCTTCAATCAGTCATTCATTTTCTTTACAGCTTATCCTCACAGGTCATGAGTGAGCTGGAATTCTCTCTTTAAATCTAGACTCATATTTCACTTAATCCTGATTAAAACGGGTGCAACAAGAATCATACTCTATCATAATACATCTCTCTTTATTACCTTTACGTTAAAAACAAAATTCATGACATACAGTTTTCCCAAAAGGTCGACTCTGCGTCATCTTGGACCTTACAAGGTTCAGGATTACTTTGCAAGTAGATGGTGAATTCCAACATAAAAATAACGATTTTTATAGAAATAAACAATAAAAATGGTGTAATTTGGTGAACATTAAAATCACTGTAGGCTGTGTAGTTTAATTATTTTTTCTTTACACATCTTTTTTAATAATTTCTCTGAGAATCTGGCAAACAATAAATTGATTTCTGCATTCAGTACTGTTGTTTTTCTGTCAACTTATTTTGGTTTGTGGTGCTCACCACTGTTATGACTCAGGGCAGGTGTCAGGTGTGTTTTATGGTATGTAATAGAACTGATATATAAAATAATGAGTTTCTCAAAACAATATATTACAAGTAACTGGATGTTACATCATCTTAAAAAACAGCCTCTCTAAATCAGGTGTCAGGCTCTTAACCTAAGAGACAACACAATACAAAAACTAAACACACGTTACATTATAATCATTTTTTAAACAGACCATAACCAGATGAACGTCTATCATCTCTTTACCTGACAACACTGCACAACATCCCAAAATAATACAATCCATAAACAAAGGCATTAGCCAGTGTAAGTCAAGATTCCTGGAATAGAAATCTTTCAAATATTAACGATATGAAGTGTAGCGACTGATTACCATGTCTATTGTCTCATGTTGTGAAACTGGGAGTTAAATGGACTTGGAAAATTGGACAAATGTTTCCTTTGTCATCTCTAAAAAACTCTTATTATGACTGACTGTTTCCAGTCTCCTGCCTTTTAGTTAAAACTGATTTGAGGTATTTTCTGTCTTTTCTGTCTGTCTACTCTTCTTGTGTGTGTGTTGGGATGTTTTTGATCCATTGACCCTAGGAAATTAGTTAGTAATAAATAAAATGAATATAAATAACTAACTGGGATGATATATCATGAATGTACACAACATCCCAAAATACTGAAGCATGGTGATGGTAGAATAAAGTCAGCCTCTTAGTTGCTTTTTTTCTCAGTGTACTTATAAAAGACATATAGTTTGCAAATTAATTTAAAATATTGTTAAATATGTGATTGCTTTTGCTTATTATTCGTAAACATGGCATTAACTTCCACTGTTATGCTGATGACACACAGTTGTATGTTTCAGCAAAGCCAGGTGAGCAACACCATCTTAATAAAACTGAGGACTGTGTTAGGGACATTAGACAGCGGATGCTCACTAATTTCCTGCTACTAAATTCTGATAAAACAGAAGTGCTAGTACTCGGACCACATGCAGCTAGAAGTAAGCTTTCTGCGCAAAAAATGGAAGCCAACCTTCGTGACGGAAGAAGGCCGCTTGCTCTGCGGAGCCGGGTCCGTAAAAGGTGAAAGGGGCGGACGCATAGCCGATTAGCCACGCGTCGCGGAAGGAAAACAGAGAGCCCTTAAAGCGCCGCCAAGGGACAGAGGCAAGGCAGACACAACAATTCAATCAACAAGGTTTATAAAATGAAATATATATAAACAGAATAAATAGAAATCTAACATCCAAGAAAGAACATGAAATAACTGTATACAATAAATAGAACACGAAATACAGTAACTAATAGAAATCAAACAATCATTTATGAAAAAGAACATAAAATAACTATATACATTAAAAAAGAATATGTAAATAACTATATACATACAATAAATTTTATCAAAAAACTATATACATAGAATTAAAATTAGTGCCATAATCTGCAGATGAAGCCCAAAATTAAAAAAGAAAATTGAGAGGGAGGCCTGCCAACATATAAAGTGCCAGTCCTTTGCAAAAAAAGTAAAAACAGCTTCAAAAATGAAGGAGGCCTCCCTTTCTGCCAACATATAAAGTGCCAAAAAAATGAAAAAAAAAAAGCAATGTATGGGCCCCATCTACAGATTAATAAAACAAAAATTGCTTAGTGGCCATTCCTCCCCGGCACGTTTTTGCTTTTGTCTTCTCTTTTCCTCCAGCTACTCCTGGACGGTTTTGCCGGCTGACGTGGAGCAAAAGAATTCCCCCACAGCACTTGCAAATATACGCCTCAATCTTTTTCCTTTGTTTGGAGAGGATTCCTTGCTGTCGTGCCAGCTCGTCCGCCTCCTGCTTTTTCTTCCGCTGCCAGGCAGTGGTGCGGGGTACTGAGGGTCCTGCCTGCGGCGGTGGAAGCGGAGGACTGGCAGTGTCAGCCGGCTGGGAAAGTGGCTGGGTGGCAGGTGCTTCATGTGGCATGGGGGGTGCTCAATGATGGCTGGTGCCACATCCACGGGGCCCCCGATGTCGCTGTGTCAGTTAGGCGGGTCATGGAACTCCAGTAGTTGTGCAGCGGACTGCTCGGGGCCCATGGGTCGTGGGTGTGCAGCAGGGGTGGGCTCTGAAGCAAGGGCCGAGCTGGTTGGCAGTGGCACTGCCATCTCCAGAGGCCGCCATACCAGCTCCCTTGTGCGAGCGTAGTACCTACAGGGACAGAAAGCAAAGTAAGTCAGGGTGGGAGGGAGGAGAGGTGCATGGTGGATGGTACTTGTCCAGTGTGTACTTACCATTGTGCCAGGGTGCGCTGATTGAGGGGGAATAGCTGGATACGCGTCTGGGCCATGAGTACCGGGTTTGTGAGGATATTTTCCTGGATGCAGATATAATCCCGCATCACAGCTGCCCAGCGGTTCACCCTCACGCCGCAGATGGTGGTTCCTTCGGGGTGAATCCTGGACAGCTCTACACAAACGGCCTCCACAACGCGGCTGATGTTTGGCATCTGTGCGGCTTGGCCGCCTTGGCCGACCATACACCTACAAAATTCGGGGGGTGAGAGAGAGAGACAGAGAGACAGAGAGAGAGAGAGAGAGAGAGAGAGAGAGAGAGAGAGACAGAGAGAGAGAGTCAGTCAGTCATGCCATCGATATCCAATCAAAAGGAAAGAGGCCACACCAAACACGTTGATCACCTACCATCGCAAGCTCTCCACTCCCGGTGTGACACTGGTCTGTGAGTGCTTGCGTCGGAACCTTCCCTGCACCAGTCTTTCCTGGCGGCGTGGCGGAAAGTGAACTGAGGCCTTGTCGTCCTCCGGCAATCGTTCCCAGAGGGTGACAATCTCCGCCACTTGCTGCTGCGTCATGTAGGCATGTGACGCAGCTTCACAAGACTGGAGGCCAGGTTCACCACGTGCTGGTAACCTGGGCCAGTGTCAGATCCAAGGCTATTCTGTTGGGGGAAGAGAGCGAAAGTGAGAAAGGGGAGCACTCATCAGATATTCCACAGGTATAGCACGACTCGTCGGGAGAGACTTACCAGCTTGTGGGACACGCTTTGAGAGGCCTCGTCTCCAGGGGAGGTCTCCTGGTCGGCTGGCCCAGACTGTGAGGCGCCGATGGCAGGGCGCGACTGGGACTTGTCAGACGACGACAACGGTTATCGGGCGAAGTCCTCCTCAAGGCCGAAGATGGTGTTGTCCAGAGGTTCCTCTACCGGGCATTCGACCTCTTGGAAGCCCTCGTCGACACTGTCATCGTTGTCATCGTCTGTATCAGTCCCATCCGGAGCGTTGGGATCCCTGCCCATCACTTCCTTCAGCACTCGACCAGTCTGCGAAAATAGGTACTGGATACCGATGAGCTCACCTGTGAAAAGGAGGGAACTGTTTTAAAATGAAAAGGTAGCAGGGAGGGAGAGACAGACAGACAGACAGACAGACGGCTGGACGCCCACCTCACCAGTGTACTTCGCAGGCTGGGTGTAATCGTCAACGAGCTTCCTGTGATAAAGAACGTCGCTCAGCTCATTGACGGAGTGCTGGAGTTGACCACTGTAGTAGACCATATCAAGGTCTGCTGCCTCCACTGCTTGTGCCGCACGGTCCTCGTTCCACCGTGCCAGGCCTTCCAGCAGATAGGCCTGAAAGTGTTCCGCGCTGGCTGAAGTGCCTGAAAGACATGGTGAGAGAGAGAGAGATAAAAATGCAATGCCACCCACTCCCTCGCACAACACAGGTCAAAAGTACAAGTTTCTGGGCACCCTTACCAGGTATGAAGCGGTCCAGATGCAGGTGGAGTGACTCCAAGGAAGTTGAACCTCGCGCACACCTGAACACCGGCAGCGTGATCCCCCTTTGACCAGTCTGCATGTACAGGTGCATGCCGGGTGGGTCCTGGATGCAGTGGAGGTGGTGCCTCTGTGTCTTCCAGATTTCCTGGATCTTCTCGCGGTCCAAAAGCAGGATACCCATGGTGTCAGTGGTGTTCCCGAAGGCCAGCTCCGTCAATGGGATCTTTCCATAGCCTGAACCTCAGGGATTGTTCCCCGCCTCACCAGCTTTGGCCTGTCGCAGCCGGGCAATGTCTTCCTGGTCCCACTCGAAGATGCAGAACGAGAGATGCGCCATGGAGAGGCTGTATAGTGGGTGGCTCTCCGTGGTGACACGCACCGCAAAGCGTCACATCAGGTGCCACACGTCGAGCCGCACCACTAGCTGATCCCACTGGTGGAATAAGAGGGAAACCTTGGGTCACCCGTGGGAACAGCAGTCTCGGTCCACATAGAGGACCAGAGGCGGGGACACACTGGCATCACGGTATCGCCGCATCAGCCCGGTGACCATGGGGTGCAGGCCAGCGCCCTCGGCTGCAGTGAGGACGCTGATCAGGATCTGGCCGTGCTCGTTCTCCACGTTGGTCACCCAGGCTGCCATTCCTGCCGGCACCGGCGAGTTTCTTGGTCACCTGAATGATGAAAAGAAGAGTGACGGTAAGCTGGAAGGAAGAAGAGAGGGAGAGAGGGAGGGGATGGCGATATCGCTCACCTTCTTCGTTGAGTCCATCTTCAAGATTGAGCCAAAGATGGAGGTGATCCGGGCCTTGGTCTCTTCTATCCTCTAAGCCACCTCCCTCCCTGGCATAGATGAACAGCAACCACTTTTACCGGGCACCGGGGTCATCCGCGGTAGTGGAGGTGGAGTCACAGGTGGCTTGGCACCTGGTGTGATGAACTTGGTGACTGCGAACATGAACTTTTTGGACCGCGTCAGCCAGGACCTGGTGTGCTCCTCGAGCAGATATCTGAGCAGCCGGGTGGCCCCGTTGCCCAGCGTGCGCTCACACATCTGTCCGATGAGCTTTTTGTCGCAGGATAACCTGTGTTAGACAGAACAGAGACGTTAGGACTGCCCGTGTGTGCCTGTCTACCTGTGGAGAGCTGACCCAGCCATCGGAGACTCCTTGTCTGACCTGTAAGTCAGGATAGCTGTCATCCCGGTGCGTGTGGTGCAGCTGATCCAGGATATCCTGTGACCAGCCCGCCACCTTCTTCCTGCAGCGCCGGCACTCTAGGACTCCGTGGCCATAAAGTACCATCCGTCTGTGTCCAGGACCCTCCGGACGGTCCTGTAGAGTCCAGCTTCCGACAACCTGTGGCTGCACAGCGTGCAGGACAGCTTGTAGCCCCACATGCGGTACGGCATCCACAGGAAGAACGGGTGCTGAAAAAAGTTGTCGGGCGATGTCGGGGGCTGGAGGTGCACATTGCGGGGGCTGGGGGGATGCCACCAAAGGCGAAGGTTGGAGGTCAGCGCAGGCTTTCCGTCCTTGCCCCTGGTGAAAAGGACCCGGCTTACCCACACGTGCTGTTCCTTCGGTAGTGAAGTCCTGCAGCCCTCGGGCAAAAGTAGCTGTGTGTGTGAGAGCGAGAGAGAGAGAGAGAGAGAGAGAGACAGAGAGAGAGAGAGAGAGAGACAGACAGACAGAGAGAGAGAGAGACAGAGACGGAGAGCATGAGCAACAGAAAGACAAACAAAAAGAATCAGACAAGGCCTGTTCCTTTCCCGGCAATGCAATTCAAAGAAACACATCCTTTTAACTCACCTCTCTCCTGGCTACGGATAGCGTTTGCGAAGGCTGCTTTCCTGGATCAGCCGTCAGTTGGGAATGCTGGGATGGCACTGGCCCTCTACTGGTTGCAGACTGGGAGGTAGATGCTGGAGAAGGTTGTTTACAAGGTTGTTTACAAATTCAAACAAATAACAGGTTAAACAGAAAAAGTGAAGGAGCCACCACCAGTTCCATGGGTGGTTGTCACTTACCAACCGCCAGCTCCATGCTGGACGACAGCAGCACGTCATCGGGAATCTCGACGATGGAGGTTGCTGCAGAGAGAGAGGCGCTGGGGGCAACGGTGGTGGTTTTGGGAAAGGAGGAGGTTGCTGCTGCCTTCGGTTCATCTCTCCGTCGCACATACAGCTGGAGCGCATGCATCTTGGTCCCGACTTTGGTGGTCTGGCGCCAGAGCCATTTGATGTAACTGCGTTGGGGTACAACAGCGGAAACGGTAACAAGTGAACAAATGGAAGCAGGGTCCCACTACCTTTCTGGGCCCTTCCCCTCAGACCACATCCAAAAGTCTTTTTCTCACCTCTTGGCCTCCCGATCTTCTGTACCGTAAAGGGCCTCAAACGTCAGGTGTCCGTGTTGGCCATCTTCACGTCGGGAAAGAGCCAGGCGTAGGACTCCAGGGCGTTCTTATTGCTCGCCAGCGGGCTATCCTACACCTGGCCATCTCCGCGCTCCTTCAGGTGGGTTTCCAACACCATGACAGCATAGCCGAGGTCATGGTTCAGCAACCATTTAAAGGTCTGGCCCCGGTACTGTCCAAACTGGAGCTCGCTGGTGCTGCGCACCAACTTGGAGTCCCCGGGGTCACCGCCTATGGCCCGCACACATGCTCCCTGACCGTCTCGGCCAACTTGACCTTGAACGGCACAGAGCCGCTCAGGCGGTTTGCCTTGGCAACCTGGACCGCCTCGGCAGAGGCCTTGAGGGTCAGTTCGCCGGAGGTCTCGTGGCAGAACTGTGGCACAGGATTCAAGCTGTATAAATCAGATAAACCAAGAGAAAGTTGCAGTTCCACTCCAAAGTTTTACAACACCTGTTTTTCTTCAAATTTAATCAGCTGGAATGCAACAAGCGACCTGAAACAGATCCACAGGAAGCTGGCAGACATTTGGCATTTAAAGTTTAGGTTACCAAAAACTGAAATTAAAGGAAATTTCAGAATATTACAAATTGGCCTTCAGGGAACAACTAATAGGTTAAAACCTCCATATAGTGATGTTGCCTCCAACAGAGACAAAATAAAGAGTAACTGAGCATACAAAAAATGAACAAGGGAACAACAGGATGATAAACCGCCACCTTTGAACAAATTCTAGAGGCACCAAGCCCAATATCCCAAAAAGTGTTTTTTTTTTTTTTTTCGAATTAACCTTTGTCTTATTTAACCTATGAATACTTACATGTCAACACCGCAGGTGATGTTGGGTCTACTAAAACAACACAATCAACCACTACGTCAATTAAAGAAAGAAACCTTTGTTTTGAGGGGAACATTGCTACTACAAACAAAGACGCAAGTAGGAACACTAGTGGCAGCCATGGTAACAGATACCAGAAACAGTTAGTTCTGAATTCTGAAAGAGTAAAAGGGACACACAAAAAATCTATACTAATAAAAGGCAAAGCCCTCACTGACTGACTGACTGACTCACTCACTCACACACTCATCACTAATTCTCCAACTTCCCGTGTAGGTAGAAGGCTGAAATTTGGCAGGCTCATTCCTTACAGCTTACTTACAAAAGTTAAGCAGGTTTTATTTCGAAATTCTACACATAACGGTCATAACGGTTGACAACGTCCGCCATGTTGAACTTTCTTATTTATGGCCCCATCTTCACGAAATTTGATATTAGGCTTCCCTGCGCTAACCGAAACCGATGTACCTTCTCCTTTCGATGGTATGACGCCACTGTCGGCTGCCATATTGAACTTTCCAACGTCACTAATTTTCCAACTTCCTGTGTAGGTAGAAGACTGACCCCATCTTCACGAAATTTGGTAGGTGGCTTCCCTGCGCTAACCAAAATCGATGTACGTACTTATTTTGGTGGTATGACACCACTGTTGGCCGCCATATTGAACTTTCCAACGTCACTAATTCTCCAACTTCCCATGTTGGTAGAAAGCTGAAATTTGGCAGGCTCATTCCTTACAGCTTACTTACAAAATTTAAGCAGGTTTCATTTCAAAATTCTACAAGTAACGGTCATAACGGTTGACAACGTTCGCCATGTTGAACTTTCTTATTCATGGCCCCATCTTCACGAAATTTGGTAGGCGGCTTCAGCCTGCTTTCCAACGAAACCAACGTACGTAGAAGGCTGAAATTTGGTACTTATTTTGGTGGTACAATGCCACTGTCAGCCGCCATATTGAACTTTCCAACGTCACTAATCCTCCAACTTCCCATGTAGGTAGAAGGCTGAAATTTGGTACTTATTTCGGTCGTATGATGCCACTGTCGGCCGCCATATTGAACTTTTCAACGCTCTTTGTTCCTTATGGGCCCATCTTCAAGAAATTTGGTACGTGGGTTCCCAACGCGAACTGAATCCTACTTACGTACATATATACGTCTATAGCCTGCAGCTCGGTCACCGTGTGAGGTGGTGTTGGGTCCCCCCATATTACAACCGGAGGGCCGAACTGACAACATGGTATACAAAGAGATCCTTAACAAATAAGTATTGCTATATTTTCCTTCAGTTTCAAAAGGTTTAATTTTCTTCTTAATAAAAATTTTAAGGCAGTACTTCACCGCTGTGAAGTGCGGTTATTTTGCTAGTTAAATATAATAGTTAGTTATACTAATACACACTTTTTTTACGGCCTTTAATAATATTACAACTACCTTGGTTACACTGCATTTTCCTATTGTTAGCATTATTATTATTATTATTTATTATTAACAAACATCATTATAATGCAATTCTGTCCAGACTATTTACAGATATTTATATTACTGAAACCAGTTTACTAAAATGCAAAAAAAAGAATACTTTTATTAATATGTAAAAAACAAATGAATTCTCATTACATTAAACTACATCTGCTTTATTTCACTTCACAATAATCCTTGTGGACTAAGAGTAACATCAATAGCACCATTTTAATAGTATCAGCGGGCCCCACTTTACGATGAAATTTGAAACTTGAAACATGACATCGCCGCTTTTAGACGGGGAGGCAGGTCTTTTCCAGCAAAACTTGGAACGCTTCTCTTTCCCAGCCAATTAAAGTTTACAAAATACTCGGCAGAAGAGCGCCTCGACCAATCGCTGCACGCTGTTGCACCCTGCTGCTTGTCAATCATCCCACAACTCGGCACAAACTCAGCACAGAGTAGCCACGAAGATCGGAACTCTTTCATAGTAACTATTGATGGTCTTTCTGTTTCAAATTGTGCAGAAGTAAAAGACCTTGGTGTGGTTGTTGACTCCAGTCTCTCATTTGAAGCTCATGAAGATAATATGACTAGAACCGCATTTTTCCATCTCAGAAATATTGCTAAGATCAGGAGTATGATGTCACTGCAGGATGCAGAAAAATTGGTTCATGCCTTTGTTACCTTTAGGTTAGATTATTGTAATGCCTTACTGTCTGGATGTTCAAATAGGATCATAAACAAACTCCAGCTAGTCCTTACTAGAACAAGACAATACGAGCACATCACCCCTATCTTATCTACACTACAATGGCTCCCAATCAAATTTCGCATAAATTATAAAATACTACTGCTGACCTATAAAGCACTAAATGGTCGGGCACCACAGTACTTGAGTGAGCTTCTGGTCTCTTATGATCCCCCACGCCTACTTAGATCCACAGGTGCTGGCTACTTGATGGTACCTCGAATAGTAAAGGTCACTGCAGGGAGCATATTTTTCTCTTATAGAGCCCCAGATCTATGGAGCAGCCTTCCAGTCAGTGTTCAGGATTCAGACACAGTCTCAGTGTTTAAGTCTAGGCTGAAGACTCACCTATTTAACCAAGCCTTTTGTTAACAGCTGTATTAGGTAAAGGAGCAGATCTGGTGGGTTCTCAGGCATTGAGTGTTTTGGTAAACTGAGATGTTTGGACGCTGTCGCTCTTCCACTCTTGTGAGTTCACTCAGGTTTGTGACGGTGAAGTGGCGGGTGCCTTACGTCGTAGGGATCCCTCATGTCTGTGTTACCTTCTGGTTCTCCCTTTTAGTTATGCTGTCATAGCTAGTCTTGCCGGAGTCCCTGCTTGCACTCAGCGCACGCCATAAATTGAAAGCAACCAGTTTATGACATGAACGTACCTAATCATTCTGTCCTTCTCTTTTCTTTTCTTCTCTCTCACTCTCTCGCTCTCTCTCTCTGCTGAGCTATTCCTGAGGTACCAGTGATCCTGTCCTGATCTACAATCCAGGCCTGACCAGACCCATCCCGATGTCCTTCCTCTGGCTTCCAGCTCATCTCCTGATATTCACTCGTTCCTGTTAAAGATGGCGTGGGCTGCTGAGCTGACTGCTGCAGTTTTTTTCACAGTGACTATGGACTTAGATCACCTTTTAGAAAGTCCTGTACTAGTAACCAGACTGTTTTATGTCTGCCCATATAACACACATTTCTAGAGCTGTTGTAAACACACATCTCCAGTGTCACCCAGATGAGAACGGGTTCCCTTTTGAGTCTGGTTCCTCTCAAGGTTTCTTCCTTTTGTCATTTCTGGGAGTTTTTCCTTGCCACCATCGCCACAGGCTTGCTCATTGGGGAAAATATATACTTATATAACATATGTACAGATATTTGTGTTCCTCTGTAAAGCTGCTTTGAGACAATGTCTATTTGTTAAGACCTGAGCTTCTGTGCCCAGTAGGAGGAGCTAGTCTACTGTTATACGTCAGTGGTCACCTGGTGTCAGATGGCAGATTGTAACACCGGAGTCCCAAACGAGCCCTAACCCTGGATAGAGGGGCTCAGTGAAGGAGGTGTTGAACCTGTGCAGGAGGGTCATTGTGTGTAAGACGCTATAAAATGACAGCGAGCCAGCAGGCCAGTCCAGATACACACCTATTCTAGGGCTGTAGGGGGCGCTGATTACAGTCTGCTTGTTATTGTGATGCACTGAGTATTTGGAATTAAAACACAACAAACTCCAGGATTTCTCATTGTCTCCAAGGCAGTACTCCATACCCTTTCCTTTCCTTCCCAGTCCTTTATATGCGACTCCTATCACTATGAAGTCTCCAGTGCACTCCACCTCCCAGTAAGAGCGAGTCCCAGTCAGAGCCTCTCTGCACAGAACTTGGACATAGTGGTGAAATCTGTCAGGATGATCAGGATGTTTGGTCTTTCTTCACCTTGGTCACCTTCTTGTTCCTTTTAGACAGACGGAGGTCTCTGTGAGTCGTGTTGATGTCCAGAGTGAGTGGACAGAAGTCTGAAAGGAGAGAAAAGAAAACGAGTGAGGAAATCTGGGAATGTGTAATGGGACTGGGGGCGGAGCACAACGCAGACAATTAACAAGAGCCAATCAGGAGCAGCGCTGACAAGACTCAAATATGTGTCGTCATGAGTAAAGAGCTCTTCTGATTGGACAGAATCTGTGGGAATTAAATATAAAATTCTGCAATTACAATAAATGCCATAAGGTCGCCATTGAGGTTAGAGTTCTAATGGACTGTCCACACTGACCACTGGCTTTATTAAATGACACTTTTTAATGTCACAGCCCACCTCTTTAATTTAAAATCAATCCCCTGTCACACTTCATCACCAAACTGATTTTTCCTTTCCTCACAATAAACCCCTGACCCTCATTGTGCTCCATCTATTCCCAGTCTTTCATTCTTCCATTTTCAGTGGTCTACTGGAACATGTAGGGGTCAGGTCTACATGGAATATGAAAATAAAAAATAAAACCCAAATAAGATCTGCCTAAGAATGAAATGTAATGAATTGTCATAAAACTCATCACGTGACAGCTTGATGATTTACTGATCAGAAAACAAGCCAGCCCTTGAGTGCTGAGAGATGTGAAGTTCATGAAGAAAATCATCATGGAGTGAACTGAAGCTGCTTGGTCAGTAAAGGAGACAATTCAATCAGTAGAAAGGAACTTTAAAACCAAAAGAGGGCGGTTCAAAAATAATACAAAATCTGAAAAAGAGGATATGAAATGGCAAAACTCGATTCATGACAGAATGATGGCCGAGGGGTTGGAGCTGCGGCCTCACAGCTTCAGCTTCATGACTTTGAATCTGGCACCCAGTTGTCATCTTTGTCAGGTCTGCATGTTCTCCTCTTGTCACTCCTGGTTTTCTACACATGTCACACAGATATGCTTGTTGGGTTAACTGGTGACTCTGAATTGACCTTGTGTGGCTGTGACTGTGTGAGCTTCTGACTTAACACAATGCAGTCTGAACTGGATTAAACCAGTTTAACACAGACTATCTATCTATCTATAGTGCCTTTCACATCTATCTATCTATCTATCTATCTATCTATCTATCTATCTATCTATCTATCTATCTATCTATCAGTTATATAGTGCCTTCCATGTCTGTCGATCTCATGGTGTTTTTCATGTCTGTCTGCTGTATCTCTTTTATAGCTCTTGTCATATTTGTCATTTTCTCTCTGTGCATTTCCTCTCATCTATTATTACACTGCATTTGTTATCTATCTGTTATATTCTTTCACATTGCTCTGTCATATAATTTCTTTCACATCTCTTAGAGTATATAATGACTTTAATAATAATAATAATAATAATAAATTATACGGGCGACATGGTGACACAGTGGTAGAGTTTGGATACCCAAGTTCACTTCCCGGGTCCTCCCTGCGTGGAGTTTGCATGTTCTCCCCGTGTCTCCCTGTGTTTTCTCCAGCTGTTCCAGTTTCCTCCCACAGTCCAAAGACATGCAGGTTAGGTGTATTGGTGATCCTGAATTGTCCCAAGTGTGTGTGTGTGCCCTGCAGTGGGCTGGGATTGGTTCCTGCCTTGCGCCCTGTGCTGGCTGTGATTGGCTCCAGCAGACCCCCGTGACCCTGTGTTAGGATATAGCGGGTTGGAGAATGGCTGACTGACTAATTTATATGTTATATAGCACCTTTCATGTCTATTCCTTTACTGTTTATATTGCCAACATGCCCCCAGTAGTTTTGGTCTCCTTCCACGTTTTAAACAAGAATCCCAATTTTCTGTCAAGTCAGTGTAAACTGACAACAGTGACTGTCATACTCCATTCTTTATTTCACAGAGCAGACTCTTTGCTTACAATTTCAGGCGTACACAATAAAATAAATGACAATGGCATAAACACAGTTATTAGGACCCTCTGCTAATGTTCTGAACACACTGTCTTCAGGTGATAACTGCCATCATGCACTTCCTGTAGCTCTGATGAGACTTCTACTCCTCTGACTGTCCACTTGGCCAACTCTTCTTGAACTTTGATGGACTTCTTCTGCCAATTGTGACTTCCAGATATTTCCATGGATGTTGACTTGGATTCAGTTGAGGGCTCATAGCAGACACTTCTGAACATTCCAACACAATTTTGATAATATTTGGGTGGTCTTACTTGTATTTTTTGGAGGATCCTTGACCTGCACCTGAAACAGAGCTTTGTGATGTTTGCTCCATGATGTTTTGATGATCTTCTGATTTTCTTGTGCCCTGCACAGATTCAGCACAGCGGCCCCATCACATTAATGAGCCTCCTCCATATTTCATGTCTTCTCTTTGCACACATCGTTTTGTCTTCTGCAGACACAGAGCTGCTGTAACTTACCATGAAGCTCTCATTTTGCTTCATCATTCCAAAGGATCTTCTCCAGGACTGTGGCTTGTTAGTGTACATTTTAGAAAGCTCAGGTATTTTAGGTTTTAGTTTTTTTAGTTTTTTTTGTTTCTGTCTTTCAGAAGTGTGGTCTTCTACCATGGAGCCCACTTTCATTCAGAAAGAGATGGATGGTGTTACTTGAAGTTGTTGTACCTTGATGTTAGAGGTCAGCCTAAATGTATCCTGATTTTTAATTTGATGCTATTCTCCACCTTGTAAACTATTCTTCTTTTCAATCTGGGGTCAATTTGTCATCTATAGTGACATCCGGTGAGTCTGGCTTTGGTCCTATGGACCTTAAACTTCTTGATATTAGCTACTGTGATCAGTGGAACATGAAGCCCCATGGAGATGGTCTTGTCCATGCTTGTCTGTGACCTTCTTCCTTTCCTCCTCTTCTCTTGTCCAATTTCAGTGTGCTGCACTTAATGACACAACACAGCTGAGTGAGGACTTTGCTCCATTCAATTAGGCGCAGTGACTGAAGACCCCTGTGATTCTCATTAGAGGACTGATTCTTATCCTATGAGGTCTTTTAATATCTAAGGACTGCCAAATATTTTTCCCTGGCATCTTCTTTTGGTTTTATACCTACAATATCTTAAGTCATGAATCAAAAACAAAGTGTATGCTCTATGGAGATAAGAATGGTGGATGCCAGGTTCTTCTTTAACTTATTTTAAAAACAATTATTTTGTCTGTATCTGTATGTGTATATGTTAATGGTAGTGGACATTGTATTTTTTTTTAATCCCACTGAATTGGTTTCATTGTTTGCTGAGTGCTGTATACTGTAAATTAAATATTATTATCATTATTACTGTATAAGGGTATGACTGAAGTAGAAATGCAACAGAAAGGAGAGGCTGGAAACCAATAAGAGAAAACAGCAAGAAGTGCAAAGGAAAAAAAAGAGTCAAAAGAAAAAGGATAATGGAGGTGCATATGGTGTAGTCGGCTGGACTTTATTTTATTTTCTGTGAGGTCACTTGACACTTAAGAGAGTCAAGTCTAAAAGACTGCTTTGGTGCTTCTCAATTTCCCATAATGCACCAGTCACAGGAAACCACCACCCACACTTTACCAACACCCACACTTTCAGCTCAGCAGTCACATCACACTCACGTAATGCTTTCTGCAGGCTACACTTTCACTTCATAATCCTGGACTGAGATATTCAAAAATAAATGATGATAAATGCAAGAAATTCACAGACTCACATTGTAAAAACTCCTCTCTGCTGTGAGGTTCAGGCTGTAGGGTGAAGATTGGAGCTTCACGACCTAAAAAGAAAAATAAAATAGAAGGATGGAGAATGTTAAGATGGACTTTTATAATGTAAATTCTTAAACACATATTACAAATGCAATGCAGATATGAAGATCAAGTTTGCACACACAGAGCACACCGGCATGTTGATGATGTAGTGAATTTAGGCCTGAACTTTACTGGCCAACACTTTGATGAGGATATTCTTTGAGGACTTGAACTCTGCTTTCAACACCATCATCCTAGAGCTGCTGGACAAGATGTCACCCAGTTCAACCTGCCCAGTCCAATCCGCCGTTACATCTCAGACTTGGTGACCGATAGTAAACAGTGCAGGGTACAGTTGGACGCTCACGTCTGACCCATCGCCTCAGTTTCTGGTTTTCTCTCCTGTTTTGTTAGCTGGTCACAGCTCAGCAGTTCTGTTCATGGACAGGCATTGTTTGGTTCCATTTATGTTAATCAGTGTGGAACAGCTTTTTCTTGCTATGTGTTTAAATAATTCTTTATTTTCAGGTGTTAACATTATATAATTTATAATTTGTAAAGCCTTTTATTACATTTCACCTGTGAACTTGTTACTGTGTACTCAGTGAAAAGTTCAGGTGGTCCTTAAGTAGACAGGATTCTAACACAGTCCTCTGTGAAATTCTCTTTACTGTCAGTGGGAGAAGTGAGTCCGAGTATAGAAACACATTAGTGTGTGGAGGCATTACTGAAAATGGATTAACACTAGAATTACCAGAGCCTACAAAAAAATTCGTAGGTCCGTCCCACCTTAAATCGCTTCTCACCTCTCTGTCACGTATTTTGTCTTCTAAATTTGTGGCTAAGCAGCAAACAGCAAGCAGCCTACTATCACATCCTCCACCGGAGCACAGTTGTCTCAGCTCAAGTCTGTTTACCTGCCTGTCAGTTGCTTGGAGTTGTATAGAGTGAGAAGTCAAGCAAAATGACACCTTTTATAAATACTATATCGTTATTTGGAACACATGCATGTGGTATAGCGGGTCCACAGCTTGTTTAGTAAAGGCCAATTTTTTTAAATAAATAATCACCGCACCCGAGGCGGCTTCGTGAGGGGGGCGTTGTTGTAGCAAGCCGCGGGGCAGTCGGCGATGTGGGCGTTTCTTACCGAGGGCACAGGTGAGGAACTGCCCACATCCGTGATTGCTCCCGTGGCTAATGCTACAGCTGTGATGGCCCCTCACGTTATAAAAAAAGAAGCGT
>NW_024381730.1:0-16573 GCF_016835505.1 Polypterus senegalus
TCAGCTGGCATCTCTGTAGATTCCTAAATTTATTAAAAGTCAAAAGTCCAGTAGCTGCAGGGTGGCACAATCTATATGTCGTGTTGTGTCTCACGCTTAGAAACCTATGAAGCTCTGTAGCTTACTGTATACTGTATGTTCACTGCCGGCTGAAATTCTGTACCGTAGATTGTGCACGGAGCTCAGCTGTGCTGATGAAGAGGCCTGTGCATTCTGTTCACTTCCAGGGTCAGATGACGACACTGAAATGAGTGAAGTTCATCACATTTGCAATGTTTTAAAAAGATTCTAATATGTTCTTTCAAGTTCAAGAATAAAGTGAGTATAAAAGGACTTTCTGTCAGCCAAATGCAAAATCAACAAGTGGTAGCAGAACTGGGGCTGCAAAGAATGGATCAAAGCAAAATGTTGATGACGACCCTATCCCCATTTGTCCTAGAAGTATCGCAGAAAATGTGTCCTACGATCATCTTCAGAGCTTTTTATTTACTTCTAATCGTAGGTGTTATTTTATTAACTTTTCACTATAAAGACTCTGATATTGATCTTTCAAGTCCTTAATGAAAATTAAATTTATTGCAATATTCCCAAAAAATATGAAGACATATCTTGCAATACACAGTAAAATGTTTCCTCTGAAGAACTCTTTCAATTTAAATTTATTTATTTATTTACCAATCATATGATTGATTGATTGACTGTATTATCTGTCCTGTTAGTTTGTATCCTTTATTTTTTTAAGTTTCTGCAGCTGTATGCATCTGAATTTCCAAAATGCGTCTAATCTAATTTAATCTACTCTATTCTAATCTAATCTAATCACGTGTAGGATGTGATGGTAAAATATGTCATGCATTCTCTAAGTGGTTATAGTTTGTTTTTTCCTTGTATGCTGCATATTTTATCACAGAGTGTTTTTGGGATGACCCTTTCCAACAACATGAACTTTTTTCATTCATGCCCAAATGCTTTGTTACATAGATCCTCACACATGTCCCCACCTCTGCTCTAGTTCTCGTATTCTTGCACTCACCTGGGGCCTCATGATAACGCGATGCATGTAGAACTCGCACTATAACATGGCGTAAGCACAAAGCGAAATGTGCTTATGCACAAAAATCAGATGCAGGAATCATGGTACTCAACTTCAAGCGTTCTTCCCCTACATAATCCCGATCAGCGTGAAAACTTGCGCTTTGTGCTGCAATTATGTACGCCCCAAATCCTCCCAAATTACGCCTATTTGAATATGCAAATCAATATAAATCGCCCTTAAGCGCAGCCTTCTGTGAAAAGACAATGGGAAAAGCACAGGAAAATATAAAATTTCAGCGAATACCAAGTGGAGGCAAAGGAAAAACATACTATTTGTTCAAATAAACCATGGTATAATCAACAAAGGAAGTTGATCGGTGACATAGCTAGTTGGAGAAACTTGAAAGCTCACGTTCACAAAATCGCACAGTGCGGAAATAAAAAGAAGTCACATATCAAAGTAGCAGTGAAAGCCGAGGTTGTAGCCACTGTCTGAGTGTCATATGAAAGCTTATTAGAATAGAGAAAAAAGGCACACGGTGGGGAAAAGCACGAAATGTCAACTTCAATCTCGACATTTCCACTGTAATCACGTAGTTTATTTTGTCATTAAAGTAGAACATCATAAACTTCATCTTAAAATCGTTTAATTAACCAGTTTCTCAAATCACATCGTAATTAAAGTAGCACGTTAAATGCTTTGTTTTGTATTTGATCTTCTACTCATATGTGATCTATGGGGTGAATCACTACTTGCTTTTAAACCGGCTCTCTTCCTCCAACTGGACACAGAATCCATGACATTCGTGATATTACAGCTCTCTGAATAACTAAAATACTGAGATGTATCGTGATGTCATTTTCATGATGATAGGAGCTAAGCACATTATTAAACATGTGTTTTCATGAGCCTTGTGCTCATGACAAGCATTATCTTTTGTGAAATTTGTCGCGTTTTAGCTGTGTTGTTATTTTCTCTTTCTCTTTTATATTGAATATATATTGGGCGTGGCCCAAGAGTCCTTGCTTTTCTTTCCCCAAGTAACCGATCGCCATACAATCAGCTCTGTAATGGGCGTTAACCATTTGTAAGCTTAGCAGATTCTTCAAAAGCGTTTAAAGAACATTGAAATATCTTCGTTTAATCTGTTTAATTATTCTACCTTCACGACCTCCCAGTGAAGAATATAGATTATTTAAATGAAATTAAAGTTTTATGTATAATTTAACAAACATATTTTGCTGCATTTCACCTTAAAAATGATATAGTCATCATATGTAAATACGCCTTTATAAAGTGACTCAGGTTGTGAGATATTATAACTGTAGTGCAAGTTTACAGTGGGGTGATTGTACTTATAAGTCCTAACAGTTCTACAAGGAGCAATTGATTGAGTGCATTTAAAGTTCTTGGGATGAAACTGTTTCTGAACCGAGGTCCGTTTCAGGAAAGGCTTTAAAACATTTTGCAGTGGCTGAGACAGCGTGTCCTTAAAGCTGTATACCGATAATTCTCTTTCGATCAGCTGCTGCTGCGATTCACACTCAGATACAGTGATTTAAATACTCCGAGTCGTGCAGTGAGAGTAATATGGAAAAGATGATCCGCTGTGGCAACTCCTACGGGAGGAGCTGAAAGAAGAGCGAAGAAGAAAAGAAGAAAGAAGAAGAAGGAGAGTGAGAACAGTTATGGTATTTGGAATACTATGGTGTTTCCTGGACCATTATATTGTTCGAGTTAATTACAATCAGATGCATTACACTAATAAACAATATGCGTTAGTTTCTTTGTATTTATAAAGCAGCGTCATGAAAATAAAGAGTAATCACACAAGAACAGTACCATTGCTTTGCGCTGGGTGCCACCAGTTTGCAAAACCGAGGGAGAACTTGCGTACGACAAGACATGAGGTACCGTGGAAAAGTGCGTGGCTTTCGCTAAGTGTGGGTTTTTATACATCGCGATTTAAAGCGTGGAAAAGTTCTTCGTAACATTTCTGTGCGTACGCACCTTTTATACATGAAGCCCTGGCCTGGAAGAGACGCAGCCCGCCAGACACAATAAGCTTGACTGGGGACTATGGATTCCGACTTCACCAAGACACTGCTACTGTGACACTTCACCTATTAGAAGACGTCTCCTCTGTTCTCTGCAACCCCACGTCAAAGAGAACAAATAGTAATACAAGCAACAGGAGCAGGCAATGAACTTTTATTCAGTCATTATAAACTTTAACATTCTTAAATGTTTTAATGTGCTCAAAAATTGAAAGCAAATGAAAAGTTAATTTTGTCTGCAAATTAGATTTTCAAGCTGTCTATTTGTGGAGCTGACACAGACGATGCAGGCCAACACACCTGAATATGTGAGGCTTTTCAATCTCTTCATGGCTGTGTGGCTGTGTTTGTTCTTCTCTTCTTTCCTGGTCTTCTCTTCAATTCAGCAGATGATGGAATGAATATATTCACATTAAGCTGATGACTTTTAAAGATTGTGAGGGCCAAGTTGAACATCCTAGCCCCCTCTGTCTAATGTCATTTTTACAGACCGTATCATTACACTTCAATGAGGTGCATGAGCAAAAATAACCAATGTTTCATGTAGAAACTCCAAAAATGGCGATTTGTACTTTAGAAAAATAGAATTGTGCTGACCTTCTAAGTTTTTATTTTCTAAATCCTAATGGTCTGCAGTAGGTGTCTGTCTGATCTTCTGATGGCAGAAATAATCCCTCAGTGCAGAAATGGCCCTTTGTCTGTAGCAGGATGTCCTCCTTCTATTGTACCGAGCTGCTCCATGGAAAGAGTGCTTACAGTTAAATTATACAGCAATAAACACTAAAATAAATTGTGTATAAAACTCTGAACAATTGAAATAATGTCATATAAAACATAAAAAAATCACTTTACACTTTGTCATATTTCATCTTTTTATGTTTTGTTCTCTCCAGTTATTTAACAACACTACAAGACAAATTCCTCATCCACATTAGTGCACTTGGCCAATAAAGAGAATTCTGGGAAGGGAGACACTTTCAACAACTTCATCAGTGGAACAGATTATTGTAACCTGCAACTTGTGAGACTGTGGTTATGGAAAAAGGAAGAGACGTGAGAGAATAAATAAAATAAAACTCAGAACAAACTGGAGAAACCTGAGGCGAGAACTGACATCAAAATCAGGAAATACGATGAGCTGAATCAAATTAGGATCTCAATGGACAGTCACAGCATTGTCTGGGATTAGTGACATGACACAGAGAACTTTCACGTGTTTGAAATCAACATGCTGGGTTTATCTAAACACACGGATATCAAGCATCAGGTCTTTGTTAAAGATCACTGAAAAAGACACATGTTCAGATTCTTAGTAAGACATTGATTTCAAAGATATACATATGAAAACACATAAATGGCGCACACCTCTGAATTATGTTGTTATATTTTTAAAAGTCTTACCAAGATAACTGAACACTTTCTGTGTATGAAGTTGCAGGAGCCATTGTGCTCTACAACAACACAGCAGCCATTTGAGAAAAGAAAAGAAAAAGCCTCAACAATGTGTTTTAGCCTATAAAAAGGAATAAATGTGTATGTATACAATATTTATCTGCACATAAATAATAATAATAAAATACTGAGAGAAACAGCAGGAAAGAAAAGTAAGGAAGTTCAACAACAGCTGCAGAAATCCAAGAACAGAACTTGACATCAGAGAAAAGGAAAGGTGATGTGCATCCCACTGAAGAGTATTCACAGTCATCCCAATACCATCGCTCGGTCAAGTTCATGAACTATCAAAATAGTGCTCAGGGTTGTATATCCCATGACAGCCTGTATTAAAGGAAGGTTGCAATCCCTGCATTGTTTTCCATGGTGCATTAGAGATTCAAGCAACACTCAGTTTACACATAAAGCACAGCCATCTGCCTGTCCTTGATAGTGCCGAGCAAACATCTCACGCAACCTTCTCCTGTATTTCAAAGCAATTCTTCTGAGTTAATTGGTGCATCAAAGACACAAATGAAGGCAAACAGTTTAACTCTAGAATCCCAAACCCTACGAAAAAGTTGTAATCCGGCTTGCCTTAAATTCCCCCTCACCTCCTCACAGCGTCTTCTCTTTTGTAAATGTTCAATCAGCATCCTCCCACCTGATGCAGCTCAAGTCTGTTTGTCGTGGTGTGACGTGTCTGTTATTGTGAGGGTAAATAATACATCGTCATTTGGAATACGTGCATTTCATGTTGTTCTGTGTCTACAACAATCTATGTAAACACATTGTTAAAACAGAAATGTTTGTCATGTTTTTGTAATAATTCACAAAATGTAGGCATGAAGTGTAATAATGTGTAAAGGCTGAAGTCCAAATATCAAATAAAGACTTTCACAAAAGGTACAACAATTATAACAAATAAGGGCTCTTTAATGGAAGAATATAACTGCAGAAAAAGAACTCGCGTTAGGTTTTCTACATTGACACCTTGATAGACCGCTTTGGTGGTGCAGCGGTAACAACTGCTGACTCATAGTCAAATATCAAATAAAGACTTTCTAAAGGTACAAGTATAACAAAACAAGTGCACTTCTATTCAAGAATGTTACTGAAGAAAAAAAAATTAGGTTGGGCTACAACGTTGTGTCATAATCAAGAGGCTGTGGGTTCGATTCCGGGTCCTTACAGTATTTACAATTTTGAGTAGTGAGCTGCTATTATTATAACCATTATAGAGTAAAAATATAAATCTGATTTGGGTCTGTACCAGCCGGTGTAAATTTATGGCACTTGCAAAGGGTTAGCATTTTTTTTATTTTAATTTTATGTATTTTTATTGTTTTTTTATTAAGTCAGACAAGAGTCTTACGTCTTAGACGATATCTGTATCTTTAATGCTCCGGCAATTGCCAATAAAATATTCATTTACCCCAAAGTATGTCCTTATTCAGCTAAACCAGACTGTCAGGGTGGTATCTACCCCACCTCTATCCAAGGTGCACACTTCATTTTCCTCTCTAAGTACAACTGCATAATATATGAGAATGCTAACAGACAATACCTCAAAACAGCCAGCACACTGCCTTTGGAGCAGGTATACCGAGAGTTCACGAATCGCCTAATTTCATCCACGTTCAGAGTATTCTATTGACAATGCTAACACAATCATGTCCCTGATACGTATTTGAAGACGTACTTCACATGACTCAGCCTCTCATTCATCACTGTCCTTCCACTTATCTTAACTGTTTGACACTGTCTATTTTTTAATACCTGTATGGAAATAGTAGTGAATAAACCGTAGCATCCAAGTTTGAGTCAAGGAATAAATCCTAGCTGTCCTATGTACATCCCATGAATCTGCTCTAGAACAGAAGAATTGTGCACAATGCTGTTTTTTGAATTTATTACATTTATTTGTTAATTTCAGTTCCTAATTCTCTGATGAGTTCATCAAATCACAGATGTCTTCATTTTATTTCTTTGTCCAGAGCTGCTCAGGGCCTTCAGTGGTCTCCTCACAGCTCCACGGTGGTCCAGCTGCTGGCTCTCTGCAGTTTGCTTCTTCTCCTGTAACCTGTTTGTTTCGTTTTAATGGACAGTTTAACATTCTTTGAACATAAGCGAGCAGACATTAAATCAGTGGTTTAAAATGAGCTGAGGATGTAGTGATGGTCTGACCTCCATCCTGTCCTGCACCCAGTGCTGCTCAGGCCAATTTACTGGAACTTTACAAAGTGTTATTTAGACCAAAAAGCCATTATAAGGTCTTGGTACATAACAGTATTAGACACATATAAACAAAAGACCTCTGTGTGCGTGTGTGTGTGGAGCAGTCCCTCCTCGCATCAACTACAACCATGGGTGTTGGTGTGAAGATGTAGAAGCTTATACAAGTGTGACTTGCCCTTGGTGAGATGGTGCATGCCTGCACTTTAACGTTTTTTAGCACCATGCCCTCACTTCAAACTCAACCCAAGCAGACAAACTCAGCTTTGTCCTACATGCATGTTGTACATTCACACAATGAGCTGCCATACGTTTACCTGAGACCGGTTCCTGTCTGTCCGGCTCAATTTGTGCCACAGCTGCACTCGACCACCGTCCATCTCAGATAAGACACAACCTGCCCAGCCCAGTTGGCTGACGCCTCTGTAACTTCACTAATATAATAAAACTGCTGGGGAGTCATTGGGTTGTTTTTTTGTCCTGAAGACAACACACAGCTAGTATGAGTAATAAATTCACTTTTACCTAAATATTCCACCTAAACTCGTGTTACCCTTTCTAATTCTGGTAGAACCACAGGCCATGATATTAATTAACAAATGGAGGCCTTTATCAAACTTTTCAAACATGTTCAGTATGCAAGTTTCTATACACCTAGTCACATATACACATAGTCTATAGCCCGTGAGTGTGTTGCCATGCACCTCAAGAAAAGCGGTTATTCACATATCCTTGGTCTCTAAATGCCATAAAATGCGGGTTATCAGAGGTAGATTTCCCTGTGAATAACCTGGTTAAGTATACTATAAACCGAGAAATGGGTAACACTAAAGGTTTTCTAGTCTGCACAAGTCCTGCACTCTGTCAGCCTGTGAGTGTCTTTACTTCACACACACGCATCCCTCCCAGTTATGTGTGTATTACCCAAGCAGCAGCGGGTGTGAGGCAAAACACTGCGTGCGGTTGGCAGCCCCTTTAATAAAAATAATAATTTGCATTTATAAGAAGCCTTTCACAAACCTAAGGTCACTTTACATACAGTAAAAAAAAAATTACACAACAGACAAAAGAGGAAAGTTTTCAGTTGAGATTTAACGTTAGAGTAAGAGGAGCAAACTCAGAGACTGAGGAAGGGGTTCCAGAGTTGAGGGCCAAAACATTGAAGAAGCTGCCTGCCCTCCTAGGGTGGAGAGTCTGGTGTGTGGGACAAAAAGGGAGATTGCTGCTCGAGGACCTGAGAGGCGACAAAGGTGTAAGGGCTGAGGGGAGGTAGGGGAGGCAGGTTATGTAGGGCCTTGAAGGTGAGAAGGCAGATCTTGAATTTAATCCTTGATGGCACGGTAACCAGTGAGCTGGGAGAGAACAGGAGATGTAGCAAAGCACTTTGTGTGGCTGCGGGTTCTGCATGCACTGTAGCCTCTCTGTAGATTTAGGGAGGCTGATGAAGAGGAATTGCAGTAATCGATACAAGACTTTATGAAACAATGAACCAGAGTTTGATCCTCATTAAGGACAGAAATGGATGGAGACAGGCAATGTGAGGGAGATGATAGAATGAAATTTTTAATTGTAGCTCAAAGTTAAGTGGGGAATCAAACAAAACACCCAGATTTCTGACAACAGGGCAGGTTTGACAGTGGACCATTAACAGAAACAGAGAATTGGATGCCTTAGAAGTTGGAGTTTGGGCTGACCAGTAACATTTCTGTTTTATTGGAATTAAGTTTGAGAGTTATTTTCCATCCAAAGCTTAAGATCAGTGATGCAGTCAGTAGAATTGCTGGGAGGTGAATCTTAGAGGAGTCTGTACTAAGATATGCAGAGCTCAACCCACACAGCCAAGGAGAACACATTCATAAAGGTCCCTTTATTTAAATATATTTAAAAAACAAAAAGGAAATGATCACAGGCTTCTGTTTCTGTGGCTGATGATGGCTTTGAACTTTTTTTAGCTCAGTTTGATGTTGGACAGCTTTGAGAACTCCAGATTACTTACGTGATTTTTAATAACGCGGGTTCCTCACCTTATCCAGTTACATGTGGCCTTGTAAACACACCTGCAGTTACAGGACTACTTACACACCTCTTGTAAAACACACACCCCACTTTCCAGTTAATTACACAATAAAAACCTTTCAAGCTTCATCAGTAAACTTCAGACTTGAATAAAAGTTCACAATTAATGCCAGGATGAAGTAGTAAGAATTACATTATTGTAAAGAATTAGTATCACCTTCACAATGTCTCCCTTTGTAGAATGACATTAAAATGTACAGTTTAAGTAATGAGGTTCATTGAAGTCGATGATATGTTGTAGAACTTCTGTCTGTGATGAAGCCTGAGGCACAAGGGCTGTTCTTCCAGTGGATTTCAAATACTAATATAAAATGTATAATGGGTCCAATCAACACAATAATTACAAAGACAAGCAAGAATGCCTTAAAATACTTCACAGCATGTCCTAAATGAAGATGTCAGCCATTCTGTTTGTTATTTTTGCAAACAAAGCCACATCGTTGAACCTGAAGCCCTTGTACTACATTTGGTGTACAGGAGGTCATGTCTGTAAATATTGTGAGGGGATATCAGGTACAACACTGAGAACAAACCCTTGATGGGTAACAACATGTCATACAATTATGGAGAACCAAGGTCATTAGGGTGGCCCAAAGCGGACAGTCAGATGACCAACAACATAGCCAATATAAAAAAGAAGCCCACCACTCAGGATAACATCTGTGCCAGCGGGCACACTCATTTATACAACTGTGAATGCCTGAAGTTCGTTCTTTTTAGGTTTAGCCCACCATGACAGCTGTGACTTATTCAGACCCACACACTGGACATGTCTCCTCAAGGATACGGTGAAAGGCCTGTGGTGTTTTCACAAGTCTTTAGCGTGAACTTGGCGCAGCTGAGTTTACACCCGTCTTAATACATGACAGTATACTGATGAGCTACCGTGATGTGCTCTCAACACACAAGCTGTCATCATATAAAGATTACGTTTTGTCAAACAAAGTGGGACACCTGGGTCATATGCCCCGATTGCATGGCCAGTAGTCTAAACTGCTCCACCTCACACGCTGCTGACTGATCTGCTTCATGCATAAATGAATAATTTCACATGTAAACCGCATGTCACTACCGATTGGTACTCCACCTGGATTTACATCCACAAGAGGTACATTAAGTGAACATAATGAGAATATTATGGAAGGACTAGCTTGTTCTGCATGTATTCATTGTATCTTGTGCTGAATTAAACACTGTATCCTCACTATGCAGCACTAGATCAGGGTTGTCAGGGACATGCCCCACAAGTGTATAGCACTCACCTCTTGCATCACAGATTCTGTCAGGATGCATACGTTAACTTCATGTACTCAAAAGCTCAACTAGCTATTTACCATTTCAAAGTACCAAAAACAAAACAAGACTGCCACCAAGTCTACAGCTCTGATCCCTTGCTCATTGAGTTCCCATCTTTGGCGCATTGACTAGCTGTACCAAGCAGCGTGGCATGGGACTGGCACGTTCTGTTGTTTGTTGTTGCTATCCAGGAAGCTGGCAGCCGTTTTTTTGTCCGGTCTATCGGTGCAGATGCTTTACAAATACTATCTTATTATATTGAAAGGGTATAAAAACTGTCTAAGTAACTATGGGCCAGTAAAGCGTATCATGCATAGTAGGAAAGTTCATGCAAGAATTACTAATGAGAAGCTTGGCAGCACATGGGAAGAAATAGACTTTTACTGAAAAATCAGTATTGGTTCAGTCAGCGGTGGTCATGTCTTACTAATATGATGGAATTCTTTGAGGAAGCAACAAAGGATATGATCAGACCTGTTCAAATGATATTACTGATTTAGTCTTCATAAAGCATTTGATTAGGTACTACATGAACATTGGGTATCAAACTACAGGAAGTGGGAGTTCACGAAGTGGTGTGTAGATGGCTGCTGATCAGTCTAAAACACAGGAAGAGTGTAAATGAACAAATGAACAAACCTTCTCCTACTCGGTAGGTTCTCTGGTCGCATCCTCCAGAGTCTTCAGGCTCATTTCAGATATCAGCGAGGCCCCTCCCAACGTTTGCATGGTGCAGTCCTACTGAATGAAGCTATCTCATCAGCCTCACTTCACTGAGATCACCAGTCTGCCCGGGGGTCTTTCTCCAGTAATAACCAAACCATTTCAGGTTTGGACACCAAAACTATGGAATAAATAAGTATTAATTAAAGAAATAACTTCTAGGACATGTTTGATTAAACCTCTTTGGGGACCAGAACCAGGCACCAGGCAGGAGGAATCTTGTTCATTGTGTTTTTATTTCTTTACAGTTAATGCTGAAGAGTGCAAAAATCACAGCAATCTGTTACAGAATGATTAATAAAATCAGGTCAGAGGTCTGTTTTATAAAGAACAGTGCTGATTAGCATATATTTGCTCTGATCGGTTTGTTCACTTACACCCAAATGAACATTTATTCTTCTACACTTTTGTTTTTTCCCCTGTCTCTTGCTATTACCCTTGAAATCCCTGGGTATGTGACAACAGTCCGCCCTTGTTGTTTTGCAGGACTTCTGTTGATCTCTTAATCAGCTCCTGGTACATTTTGTGTATTCGTCACCTTCTCCCAGCACATTCTTATCTTTAATTTATAACCATTTCAGTAGTTCTCTTCATGACATTTCTTAAACAAATGCTTACACTTTTCAATATGCAGTGCAAACCAGAATATTAAACTCTTGCTACCTCTAAATTATTCTCACACTAGCGTATAATTTACCAAGCAGTCTGGAAGAGGATAGGACTTTAAAGGGAAACCCTTCAGGACTCGACCTGATGTTACTGTGACTGTCAGTGTTTTGGGCTGAATAGGCTTGTTCTGTCAAAATGTTTCCCAAAAGTTCAACGTTCTACTTACAAAAGAAAAATATTCATTGATTTTCACTAAATTTTCCTTTGAAACATGGTACTCTGTCTGTTGAAGATTTATATTTATTATTTAATGGTACTGGTCCAATTAGAGCTGAAGTTATTTGAATATTTGTGCCCTGTGATGTCTCTTCATCCTGGGTGGTTCCATAAAGCTGTCAGAATGCTCTTCTTCTCTCCTCAGCCATACAGCATTCAGCACCACTTATAAGCACAAGTCCCAATCAGAACAATCCAGGACATTTGTCACATTTTTCAAGTCACTTATAACAATTGCATTGGGTGAGAGGACAAGTCTTTCCCAGCCACTTCAAATGGTTGATCAGACCCAACCCTGGGCAGAAGCAGTCCATCCTCTAGACACACACTCATTTGTGAATCACCTGTACATCTTGGGGCTGTGTTGAGCTCTGCGCCTCATTTCACGTCGTTTCCGTTCACATGAGAAAACAAGTCAGACATAGTGGACATTTTCACGCGGATACAACTTAGCGGTTCTCCATTAATTGTCTTTACCTTGCGGTCAAGGCCTCATAGTTCTTACCACTGTACACTGTAAGTGTCTGAAAAATATAAAACTTTCATAGTGACATTTTAAAAAGTTCAGTAAATGTTGTTAGAAAACTAAAGATTATATAATACTTAAACTTATAATTTCAAAAGGGTGGAAATGAAAATATCATGTTGTTGGGAAAGGTCACACAAACCCTTCTCGATAAAACACGCAGTGTAAAAGCAAAACAAAATGTAACAAGTCTGACGATGCGTGACATGTTTTGAGTGTGGAGTACATCACACCCTGCATGTGCTGACACAAATAAATTGAACTCATTGGGAAGCCTGTGTTCATTAACAAAAAGCAACACATGAAATTTCAGAAACACAAAGCAAACACAAAACTCTTATATACAATTTATTTACAAATATATTTGTTACTCTGTATTAAGGAACTGTCTGTTTAATTTTATTTCAAATCTAATCCTAAAAACATGTATATGACATATGTAAATGTTGTGGACTTTGCCGGACACAGACAGAGCGGACATGTTGTTACTCACCACCACATGTTATTATGTACGATATTTACAATGATTTGGTCCTCGACCCAGTTCAATAAAGTGCACCCAACACACACAGTCCTGGTACAAATGCCTTCTCTCGGGCCGACTCCCCCTCTCTCGTGCCTTGTCCTTCTTCCACCGACTCTAGCCTGAATGATGGAGGCATATACTCTCCGGATGAGCTCTAGGTGATTCCGGCATTCCCCTCTTGGCCACATCCCAAGCGTGGCAAAGTGTGTCTGTTCTCCGCAGCTCTTGGGTGTCCCTTATAAATCTTCCCCAACTCCTAATTGTGGCGTTAGTGCTGAGTCACGGTCCCAAGGCATTGGGCCTCCTGGCCTCAAAGCAACCAGGGGGCGCCCCAATGATCCAGGGTGGGCATGAGGCCACATCCGGTCCCCCCATGACGTCCCTGTCGAGATCGTTGCCCTGGCATCCTGACAATGTATATAAATATTCATGCAGTGTGAAGGCGCCCTCTGCCTGTAGCAGCGCCCGTCCTCGCTTCTGTGTGCAGGCGAGCTGCGCCATGGAAGAGTCGCTTAGTTAAATCATACAGCATTAATAAGGTAAAAATAAATTATTCTATAACTCTTTAACAATTTAAAGACATGATAAATAAAAAAAATCAATTCAGAATGTGTTTAATTTGATCTTTTTATTTTTTGTACTTACTCGAATGTTGCATTAACACTACAAAGACAAATTGATAATCAATATTGTGCCTGGCCGAAAAAAGAACTCTGGGAAGGAGACACTTAACAACTTCATCAGTGCAATGGTTATGTATCCTGCAGCTCATCAGCCTGTGGTTAGGGGGAAAAGAAGAGGCGTCAAGGGAATAAATAAAATAAAACCTGAGATAGAAAACTGACACCAGAGAGCAAAGTCAAGGAATTTAACACAAAATGACTTCAGCTGTGTGTATTTATATAATGGCATTTCACCTGAACAGACATCACAATCAGGAATACGATGAGCTGAAACAAATTTAGGATCTGAGTGGACAGTCACAGCATCGTCTGGGATTAGTGACCGACTGCACTAAAGAACTTTCACAGGTTTGAAATCAACATGCTGAGTTTATCCCAAGCACACTGGATATGAAGCATCTGGTATTTGTTACGATCCATAACTTGTGTTCAAATCCTCACTAAAACATTCCTTTTAAGTCATAAATATCAATACATGAATGAACACACACCTCTCTATTGTTTTTGTTAGATTTTTAAATATCTTACAGATAACTGAACACTTTCTGTGTTAACAGCAGGAGCCATTGTGCTATAGAAAGAACCCTGCAGCCAACTGACAAATGAAACAAAAGCTGAACAATTTGAGTTTTGCCTATCATAGGAATCAATATGTGCTGATGTGGTATGTATCTGAGCATAAATGAATAAAAGTCTGAGAGAAACTACAGGGCTGAAAGGTGAGAAGTTCAATGACAGCTTCAGGAACAAGAGCAGAACTTGACATCAGAGAAAAGGAAGGTGATGTCATCACTGAAGAGTATTCACAGTCATCACCAATACCATCAACTCAGTCGGTTCATGAACTGCATCATAATAGTCCTCAAGTTTGCATATCCCGATAGCCCGTGTTATGGACAATCTCCCCAACCTTCTTCTGTGTTTTACAAACAATTTTCTTAGGTTAAATGGTGTATCAAACACACAAGTGAGTTTAAGCAGTTGCAGCTCATCCCAAAGCACAGACTCTTCTAAGGATCTTTTCCATAAGTAATCATTGATAAGGCCCTCAGCTCTTGCAGCCTCCCTCAATGATCTATAGATCACCTTTAATTGTTCTTGGTCCTCAAGCTCCTTTATTTATTTATTTGTACTTTTATTGAATTTATTTAAAGCATGTAACACTCCATACAATCAAGTCAAACAAAACTAATTCAATTGAACCCCCTCCCTTGAAAAGAGAAGGCCAACAACCCGAATGAAACTTTAAGAGTAGAAAAAGAGAGAATCCTTTACGCAATTTAAATCTTATTCTAAAATGTTATTGGTCAGATCTGACGGTTTTAAAAACAGATCCTCTAAGTGAGACTTTGACTTTTCCAATTTCAAATATTATATAACATCAGTTACCCAGCTTAACAGAGGTGGGCTGGGATTCGTTCAGTTGAGGTAAGATATATCTTCATTCATGCTAGTAGTGAAGTAAAAGCGATCACAGTTTGTTGGACCTTCTCCACTTGAAGCCCTCTGTGAGCCACCACACAGAGCTGTTAGTGGATTAGGGGGGTTTGTGACACCAAGGCTGTCTCATAGGCATTTAAAGACTTTGCTCCAGAATGATTTTAATTTGGTGCTCACCCAAAACATATGGACCAGTGAGGCTTGAGCTCGATTGCAGCGTTCAGGTTGGATCTTAAAATGATAGATGTGCTCTATAAAAAAAATTAAGTTGAATAATTTACTTTGCACATATGAAGTGAAGTGAATTCTGTGCATTCTGCCTTCCCTCCTTTTCTGAAATGTTGAGTAGAGATCCTTTTCCACTGTACTCTGGGATCTTTAAAGAAAGAGACTTTAAAATTTTTTTATATATTATAGAAATGCTAATTCTATTCTAGAATAGAAATAGCTGGGAGAGTGAGGAAAATTGGCCGATTTTTGTTTACAAAGTTTCTAAGACAGTGGAAAAATTGTGTTGATGGAAACTAAATTTAGAACGTAATTGTTCATAGCATGCAAAACATTCTTTATATACAAATCTCTAAATGATTTGATCTCATATGCTTTCAAACATTAAAATGTGTAAGTTTGAGGGGGTGGGAAAAGGTTGGTCATCATGTAGAGGTTCCTGATAAAATATTCTCCTACTTGAGTGCTTCCTACATTGGTCCCATATTCTGGGTGAGTGAAGGACAATTGGGTTGTTATTATATTGGCAATGACTTGACTTACTGGGTACAAAGCAAGGAATATAAAAAGTTCTGCAGGATTTCACTTCTGTGCAGCCAAGCTAGTGTGTGTTCATCTATTTGTGTCAATGTCCAGGTTTTTTTAAGCTTGAATGTTTGCCCAGTAATAACACTGAAAATTGGGTGAAGCCATGCCACCTTCTGCTTTAGCTCATTTTTAGGGTCACCCTTCAGATATGTGGATATTTTCAGTTCCAAATAAATGAATATGATTGAATCTAATTTCTTAAAAAGTATTAGTTAATGTAGATGGGGATGTTTGAAGGGAGAAACAGAAGCATAGGAAGGATATTAATCTTGATAGTGTTAATTGTCCCTGCTAAAGTAAGATGGAGGCAGACCATCTATGCGTTTGTTTAATCTTGTTCATACAAACAGTAAAAATATTTTGAAAAACAGCTTTATATTTACTTGTGATGTTTCCCCCAGATATTTCAACTGATCTGCAATGATAAAAGGGAAGGTGTGCAATCTAATGCTGTTGCTAGAATTCACTGGAAAAATAAACTTTTGTTCAAATTAATTTGGAGTCTACATATCTTTTGAAATTCTGTTAGTGCTGTTAGGACTGCAGGCACGTATTTTGTGGGTCTGATATATACAGTACCAAATTATACTGCACAGAGAAACGTTCCAGTCCTTCTCTGATAATCCCCTTTATCTCATAAGCATTTTGACAGTGAACTGCCAGTGGCTCAATGGCGATTGCAAAAAGCATGGTGACAGGGGCATCCTTGTCTAGAACCCCATTCTAGTTTGAAATTAGTCTGAACTAATGTTGTTAACACAAACTGAAGCTTCTGGACTGGTATACAGTTGTTTGATCCATGCACATATGTTTGGGCAACAATTTCTCAATGTAGTGGAGAAA
>NW_024381731.1:0-5224 GCF_016835505.1 Polypterus senegalus
AGAGGCTAAATAAAGCGTGCCATGAGCATACAACAAACTTAAAAGCTAAAAGAACAGACCAGCTTAGTCAAGGAACCCAGCTTAAAAATGGGGGCATTTGGATCAGAAAGGACTAACAAAAAATACAATCTACTTATAAAAAATTCTCAGTTACTCATTTCCATACGTTTTACTTAGTTTGATGTCTTAGAACTGGGATTCCCAAACTCAGCTCTGGGGACCCTCGGTGGCTGCAGGTTTTTGTTCCAACAAGTTCTATTTAAATTTGGACTCCTGGGTTAATTAAGAGAACTGTTATTTCCCAGGTTCTGTGTTTTGGGAATAATATAGAGGTCAGAGAACTATGTTTGGTTACAAAGACAAATATTTATATATAGACATATATATATATATAATGTCGAGGATGCCAGGGCCCACGACCCGGCCGGGACGCCTTAGAGGACCAGAAGTGGGTGTGTGCCCATCTGAGATCACGTGGGGGCCGCCTTCCTGGTTGCATTGGGGGCCGGGGTTCAGGGAGTGAAGCCCACCCTGTAGGGGTTCTTGGTCACCACCAGGAGGCGCCCAATGCCTTGGGGACCTGGACCTCAGCACTTCCGCCACACCAGGAAGTGCTGGGAGAAGAAACAGGGACACCCGGAGAGCTTCCGGGGAGAACAGCCGGCACTTCCGCCACACTGGGCGTGTCAGCGGTTAGTTTGCCGGGGCACCTGGAGCTCATCCGGATGTGGATAAAGGGGCGCCTCCCTTCATTCAGGCAAGAGTCGGGAGTGGAGAGGACTGAGCTTGCTGGAGGAGGCAAGGAGGCAGCCTGAAGGTGGAGGGAGGCATTGTGTGGCCAGGACTTTTGGGGACTTTGGGGGTTTTGTGGTGCACTTGTGTTACTTTTAATTGTAAATAAACGTGATTGTGGGTGACATGAACGTGTCTGCCTGTCTGTGTCCGGGTCAACCTCCACAATATATATATATATATATATATAGTGATAAAAGGTGCTATATTGTACCTGACACATTCTCGCACTGAGGTACATATAAAACACAATAAAGACTTTACTTTCTTCACTTGTTGGGCACGTCTTGCCGTAATCCCACACAGGCACAGCACAGTCCAAATAAGCACACCTCTCTGCACCACCACTCCTCCCAATCAGCCTTGTCCTCCTCTACCCGACTCTGGTCCCTGGGTGGTGTTAGCTGGCTCATACATAGTTCACCCAGAAGTGCTCCAGGTGCTTGATCACCGAGTTCCGGCTGCACTTCCGGGTGTTATACATATGCTGCCCAAACACAGCACCCCTGGCGGTGCCTGTGGAACTAACAGGGCTTCACACAACTCCAATTCCCAGGAGGCCGTGTGGGAAACCAAGGCACAGTTCCACCCCGGGGGACAGCCATCAAGTGTCCATGGGGAGGTATTGCAGTGTCCAGGCTGCTCCCCCTGAATATAGTGTGCAGGGGTGTCCTGGCTGGACATGGATGCCAGCTGCCTGCCACACTATGTACTAAGCAGTTATATGGAATTAATGTATTTTTTCTTGTTTGTAACAGTATATTCATCTTGATATTCAAGCTGTTTTTCCGGGTGTTCTAATTGTTTAGTGAATCCATTATTTTCTAATTAGTGGCTCTAATGCTAAAGTAGTTACAACCTTTCATGGTTCAGTGTTCTGCGTTATGGTGTCTGCTCTGCTCATTTTAATTGTCATTATTAAGACACGATGGAAGGGAGCAAACTGCACAGAGAAAGAAACAAACAGAATGAAAGCATCAAAAGTGAGTTAAGCATTTCAATCTCTAGCAAAAATAGAAATAATTCTAAATGTTTTATAAAGTTTTTTTAATGTAGAATAAGAGAAGAGAAAAATATATACCAGCTGATTAAATGAGATGAGCGTCATCCGTTGTTGTCACTGATTATGAATCGGGTCGAAACAAAACCCTGTAGCCACTGTGGGCCCCCAGGACCGAGTTTGAGAAGCCCTGCCTTAGAAGAATAAACTCCCACCTTCAATAGATGAAGTGCTTAAAGAAAAAATGTTTGTTCTTTATTCTACAAACAATTAAGCTTTTAGTTTTAAAAACAAACCTATATAAATTCTCTTTTCTGTTAAATGGTATTTGTATTACTCATATTATCCAAACAACACCATAAAAAAATGGACATCAGTGGCCGTTAAAGTGCTCTCATTCTATAAAAGCTGCATGTGATTTTTCATAAACGTATCCGTGTCAGAGGATGCGCCTTCCGTGCTCACTCCCTGGACAAGAGGCGCCGTCACTAACAGTCTTGTTTTATTTTTCCCTCACAGCTTTGAGGAACCGCCCCTTTAGGGAAAACAGAGCCAAAGAAGCTCCACCCCTTTTGTGTCATCTGTTACAAAAGGGGGACATTCCTGGAAGGTGGCGTCCTATTTAGACCTGACCACGCTCGATATAAAGTCCCTAAGAACGTCACCAGAGCAGTTTAAAGACATCAAGCTGACAACTGCTGTAGCGTCACAGAGACAGCAGTGTTTTGCGTTTTGATCTTTTTTGTTTGAATTAAATGGGTTTCCCAGCTGGCACTCCAACTCGCCTCACCGCACTCAGCCCCGCACATGGTGCACAGTGAGCACTGCGATTTTTTACAGTGGAGCCGGGAATGGCTTTTGTCATTGCTTATTGTGGAATTTTTTGTTTGCTCCACCTTGGAAGTTATTGTGTATGTCAAACGTAAATGTTTTGATAATGAATGTTGTTGTTAGTAATTTTGTTTCAGGAAAATGTGGTACATGTTTGATTGTATTATCAATTTATAAAAGAGCATTTGTTATGTTAAATACACTGAGTCTAGGAGAACAGCTGCCTTTTGTACTCCTAGATGTCTGCTGCCAGTGACGGTAGTTGAAGCTCCACACAATAGAAAAGGAAAGATGGTGGGCCTGTGTGGGGCTCACCAGATTATCTTTCCCATATGACTTTCTAGACTTGTGGCCCGCTGTTTCTTTACTTACATTCATTTTCAGCCGATGTCCTCTTCTCTGTCAGCCTCTCATTCTCAATAGTGCAGGACACAAACATGTCTCCTGTCACATTCACAGTCAGGACGCTGGTGACACTGTACAGACCCCTGTTGTCTCGGCTCAGTCTTGTGTCTACTCGTCTTGAGTCCTGAACTGGCTGTTTATTCACAGACCACTGGACCTTGGGAGCAGGAAATCCCCCAGTAGACACGCATGTGAAATAGGCTTCTTTATTCTTCAACATCGGTGCTGATTGTCCATAAACTACTGGGACAGAATAACTCTCTGGAAAGACAGAAACACATTAAATGGACTAAACCTGCTGCTGGCTTCAACACTCCACAGCCCCAGTTTAAGCCTCAATACATACAATGGACTGGGAAACCGGCCTGGAGAGGCCTCAGTTTGGCTCACAGACACCCCACAATCCTTCACAATGACGCTTTACCAATTGACTTCAAATACTTTCACTGGATTTGTGTATGTTATACCTGACATGAGAACATTTTATTTTTATTTTCTTAAAAGGGGGCAGACAAGTAAGCAATTCATTGAACAGTTAAACATATGACATAATAAAATGTTAAGTAAATGTTCTTAACACTTACAACGTCTATCTAACTTTTGGACAAAATTCTCTAGTCAAGTTTTCAATGTCCTAATATTCACCACACTAACTGGTCAATCAGTCCATGTCTTTGTTGTTTTGTGTCTAAAGAAAAATGTCCCAATGTCTGTTCAAAATTCCCTCTTAAAAAGTTTCCATCTGTGTCTTCTTCAAACATTTTAAAATGACATCTGGGGTCCACTGAACTAAGACCCTTCATAAGTTTGCTAAGTTACTTTGTAATCACCATTTGCTTAAACCGCGGTGTGAACTCCAGTTCTGGAGGGCCGCAGTGGCTGCTGGTTTTCATTCTAACCATGTTAGTAATTAGTGAACCAGTTTTTGCTGCTAATTAACTTCTTTTGCCTTCGTTTAAATTAAGTTGACTTGTTGTCTTTATTCCTTAATCAGCAGCCAAGTAATAAGGAGACACAAAACGAGCTGACACGTGACCAGCTCACCTGTGCACATCACACAATTTCTGAAAATATCTCAAATGAGGGTTAAACTTCCTTCAGTCCCTCCTCGTAGCTCAGAGCTCTCTGTCCCAGAATCAGCCGGGAGACCAAAACTGAGCACAGAGCTCCAGGTCAGGGACTGGACTTTGGTAAATAATTCCATTGGGTCACCTAAATCTGCATAAGGAATTTGCTGTGTAGAATGATTAGTTCTAATTCAACGCTTTTAGCCTCTATTTTAAAAAGTCTTATAAAAGCTGCTTTTTTTGGACCCCGTGATCATCAGAGGTGACTGTGTGAAGAGGGTGCAAACCTATAAATACTTGGGAGTGCAGCTGGATGATAAATTGGACTGGTCTGCCAATACTGATGTTCTGTGTAAGAAAGGTCAGAGCCGACTATACTTCCTTAGAAGGCTGGTCCTTCAACATCTGCAATAAGATGCTGCAGATGTTCTACCAGACGGTTGTGGCGAGTGCCCTCTTCTACGCGGTGGTGTGCTGGGGTGGCAGCATAAAGATGAAAAACACGCCTCACGCCTCGACAAACTAGTGAGGAAGGCAGGCTCTATTGTAGGAATAAAATTGGACAGTTTGACATCCATGGCAGAGCGACAGGCGCTGAGCAAACTGCTGTCAATCATGGAGAATCCACTGCATCCACTGAACAGGATCATCTCCAGACAGAGGAGCAGCTTCAGGGACAGACTGCTGTCACCATCCTGCTCCACTGACAGACTGAGGAGACTGACACTATGTGACTCGGGGGTAAAGCGTTAACATTATACAAAGTTATTGTCTGTTTTACATGCATTTTTATTACTCTTTAATTTAATATTGTTTTTTTGTATCAATATACTGCTGCTGCATTATATGAATTTCCCTTGGGATTAATAAAGTATCTATCTATCTATCTATCTATCTATCTATCTATCTATCTATCTATCTATCTATCTATCTATCTAAATAAGAAATCACAAGGTTGAAGTGGTGAACAGATAATGCCTAATGAATTTGGCAAAGCTTTTATCATTTTGTTGCCTTCAATTCATATGATGGGATGTTCAGCCCCACTAAACAGTTCTTGTATTCCTAAAAAATATTTTGTTACCAACAGTTCTGATATCCCACCTCATAATTCTGTCAGTTTGTGCCA
>NW_024381732.1:0-44207 GCF_016835505.1 Polypterus senegalus
TAGCATGCTTTCTCAAACCAGCTTGAAAGTCCTATAAGGTGCCTCTTTGCAAACTCACCAGATTTCCACGTGTCATCTACAAAGGAGAGGCTTCTGTCTGACCGCTATGTCACAAAGCCCACATCAGTGGAGAGAGCGCTGCATTGATGGTTATCCTTCTGGAAGTTTCCACACAGGTTCTCTGGAGCTCAGCCAGGAGTAACCATCGGGTTCTTGGTCACCTCTCTTACCAAGGTCCTTCTCATGATTCCTCAGTCAGCCCTAGGAATAGCCGTGGTTCTTAAATATAAGAATCATGGAGGCAGCTATGCTTTTGGAAAGCTTTAGTGCTGCAGGATTTGCTTTGTAGCCTTCCCCAGATCTGACCTTCAACCTCATGGCCTGGTTTTTGCTCAGCTGTGGGACCTTCTATCAGACAGGTGTGTGCCTTCGTACTCCTGTCCAGTCAAATGACTTGACCACAGGCGGGCTTCAGACAAGGTGTAGAGACATCTCGGTGATGATCAGCGCAGTGGGATGCTTCTCAGCTGTCATAGTGAAGGGGCTGAATATTTGTGTTCAGTTTTTTTATTTTTAATAAATTTGCAAACATTTCTGAAATCCTGTTTTCACTTTATCATTAGGTGCTGCTTGAAAAAAGCAGTTAAAGCAATTTTGGCACAAGGCTGTGTCAATGGATGGCATGTCCTTAGCCGGCTGGGACACTTCTTTACTGTATGGACCGGGGGAGCAAGTCTGGTCAGGACCATCCCTCCTCTGGAACACTAGACGGCGGCTTTATGGGAGTTGAAGTTTGGCACATCCCTGTTGGGATCCATGGGCACCGCCAGGAGGTGCTGTAGCTGCTGCTGAGCTGGAAATAAGGCATCAAGCACCTGGAGCACTTCTGGGTGGGCTATAAGTGGAGCCAGCAGCCACCATTTGGGGAGCCAGAGTCGGGAGGAGGAGGGCGAGACTTGCCGGAGAGGAGTGGTGGAGAAAGAGAAGGAGAAGAAGAATTGTGTGGTACTGTGCTTGTCTGACTGTGTTGTGGGGACGGAGAAGGCGTTCCACAGGCGAAGAAAAATAAAAAACATTTCTGCTTTGATAAGTGTGCCTCCTGCGTCTGTCTGTGTCAGGTTAAGCGCTGGCATAGCCAAATTGTCTCAGCCACCACACAACTAAATGTGTAAAACTTGAGAGCCGGAATCTTTTCTATATGTATCTATGGAAACATAAAGGAATACTTGTCACCAACAGAGGCCCTGTGTGGAGTAAAGATCACAGCTATGGTGAACAAGTGAAAATAAGAATAAAACTTCATTTTATTTATAAAAGAGAGGCCGAATGTGAGAAATGTATAAAGGTAGCCCTAAAGAGAGGGCACACGGCGTAATGATGGGCTCCACTAGTAAAAGACCACTAAAGTTTTAATAAGAGAGCAAACAACCGCAACATAAAAATGACCGTGTCAGAAAACAGAAGTGGCCACTAGATGGCATCAACTCCTCCACATCTCGCAGTCTGTCAGGGCTGTCAAACTCCAACTGTGGGGGCCGGAGGGCTGCAGGTTGTCATTCTGGCCACTGTTTGAATTAGTTACCAATTCTGCTGCTAAAGGAATAGACCTGTTTTGCTTTCATTTTAATTGAAATATATTTTTTATTTTGTTGCCCAGCAGTAATGAAGGCAAAGCAAAAGCCATCAGATGTACTTACTAGTTTGATACTATTTGTTTGTGCCCGTCAAATAATATTTACCGTATATACTCGCGTTTAAGTTCTCCAATGGATAAGTCAGGACTTGATTGTACCCTGTATAATTTCTGGTATTTTATAATGTCAGTCGTATAAGTCGAATGCAGAAAACTCACGCTATTGGTCCAAGAGATTATGATATTGTGACGTGTCTTGCCATTGCATGGGCTATAGGGAAGGGAAGGGAAGCAGTGTTGGGGTGGAGTCTTGGGGGAACCCTGTTTGTAAGGGCTTGGGGCACCTCCTAGAGAGAGATGAGTGACAGGGATCCGGGTTAATTAATGGGGCGTGATAAAAAGGGGTGGTGTGGCCGGAAGGGGGAGTTGCAGAGACTGGAGAAAGTGAGGAGAACAGCATAAGGTGTAAAGAAGGGAAGTAACTGTTTTTAAGGACAAAGGTGATTAGTCTTTGTTATTTTGGAGGTGTCCCCGTGACCCAGACAGCGGTTGTAGGGCACCGTTTATATCGCGGCATATTGAATAAAAAGCCAGTCGGCATTTGGAAGACTTCCCCGGACAAGCGGCTCCTGAGTGGGTTTATTCGACGGACGTCACATTGGTGATCAGAAGTGGGATTTGGTTATTAGACAAACGGAGTCGACAGTGTGGAAAAGAAACGAAGCAGCAGTCAAAGTCCGGGTGAGAGTGTATTTAAAGAAGCGTTCACGCCGCATATAAGTTCGCCTAGGCAGTTAGCACTCATGGAGGAGGGCAGGTTTTCAGCCCGCATGAAGCAAGAGGGCGACTTAGAGCCTCCTTCGGAACAGTTTGCATTTATGAGGCTGAATGCTGTTGAGCCTGCAGAGCGACCCCATTTTATGGAAGACGCTCAATTTAATGCGGACGGAGCGATAGAAACGAAAGAATTGCAGCGCTTCCGAGTGTGTTGGCGTGGACCGAATTCAAACAGCGCTTCCTTTATTTAGCAAATACGTACGGATGGACGGAGGATTATGGAGCAGGGCAGTTATTGGCACACGTAGATGGAGAGGCAATAAACGTGTTGGCTGAAGGATTGCGAAGGCGCCGTGGCTACACAGAACTGTTACGCTGCATGGACAACACGTGGCTGAGGGCGGCTAGGGAGGCGGTGCATGTGAGTGATGAAATAAAGACACAACGGATGGGTGGGACTGTATTAAAGATTGGCAGATTTGATGGAACTGGGTCTTGGGAAGCATACAACACCCGTTTTCGCATGATTGCCAGGGCAAATGGCTGGAGTTTGGAGGACCAAGCTGTGCAGCTGGCTGCAGCATTGGATGGTGATGCATTGGTGGTTCTGACGGATGTGCCAGAAGATGAGCTGTTAAATGCCCATGCTTTGGAAATTGCATTGGAGCGACGGTTTGGCCATATAGAAGCTGTGACTACAATAAGACAACAGCTGGAGCAGAGGGTTCGCAGGACAACTGAGGCCCTGGGGGCATTTGCAGCAGATGTACAGTCTCTGGTGCGACGGGGTTATCCCCATTTTGACAGATCCGTGCAGGCAGAGTTGGCTAAGGAGGCATTTCTGCGGGTTTGACCCCACCATATCTCCGACAGCAGGTCCGTTTTGCTAAGCCTGAGACCTTGGAACAAGCTTTGTCCGCAGCCCAGGAGGCAGAACAAATACTTAAAGAGGGTTACAGCCAAGTACCTCTTCCATCAGCAGAGTCGACCAAGGTGAGGAGACCAGAAGCTATCCACCAAACTAAGGCCATAGATGTAGAACAAAAGTATGAGGCAGTGGCTCCAGTGACTACCGTACAGAAGTTCAGGAATCCTTCACGCCTAATGCGCCCACCCCGCTGCTGGTACTGTGGACAACATGGACACTTGCAACGTGACTGCCCCAGTAGGGCTAAACAAGAGGACTCCCAAGTAAGCATTGTACCGGGAAACGAAATGGGACCAGTGTAGGAGGGACAACGCTGGCCCCAAGAACAGTCCCTGTTGGTCAGCTGGGTGAGGGAGATTACTGTCACCTTTCAGTTTTGATTGGCGGCCATGTATGCAAGGCACTGGTGGATACAGGGTCAACTGCATCTATTATCCATCCTGACATGTTGGATGTGGCGGTCCTATGTGCAGCCAATTCTACTAAGTTGATGACAGCTACAGGTGAGATGACCCCCATGTTAGGCAGAGCACAAGTAGACATTTGTATTGCTGAGAAGCAGTGGGTGCAGGATGTCTGGGTGGCTAATATCAACAACTCCTGTATCTTGGGACTTGATTTCTTACAAGCAGTTGGAGCGGAATAGATCTTCAGATGGGGACTCTGTATCTTCAAGGCATTGGGACACTCCCCTTGTTAGGGCACCAGCAAGGCAGAAGGGAACCACCAGTGGTGGCTCCCCAAGAAGAACATGTGCCTATTTTTACTAACATCACTCAACCCGTACCAGTAATGAAGGTTGTCAGCACTGTTTGGAATGCCAACAGGAAAGGGTTAACACACAAGCAACAGCGCCAGCTCTGGCAGTTATTACATGACTTTAGGGACCGTTTTGCTACCTCTGCAGATGATGTTGGCCAGACTTCTCTTGTGCAGCATGACATCAATACTGGGAGTGCTTTCCCTATCAAACAGCGCCCCCGCCGTATGCCACTAGCTAAACAGACAGCAGCTGAGAACATTCTGCAGGAAATGAGACAGGCCGGGATTATCGAACCCTCTGAGTCTCCCTGGGTCTCTCCTGTGGTCCTTGTTCCCAAGAAGGATGGCAAGTGGCGATTTTGTGTTGATTATCGGCGGGTAAATGCTGTAACCATCAAGGACTCCTATCCGTTGCCTCGCATTGATGAGTCCCTGGATTTGGTGGCAGGATCAGCCTGGTTTTCATCACTAGACCTGCGCAGTGGCTACTGGCAGGTGCCGCTAACACCTGAAGCTCGACCTAAGACTGCATTCTCTACAGGAAAGGGACTCTGGCAGTTCCGAGTTATGCCTTTTGGTCTTTGCAATGCTCCAGCTACCTTTGAACGGTTAATGGATAAAGTATTGGCAGGTATGTCTGGTACTCAATGCCTTGTCTACTTGGATGATTTACTGGTTCATGGCAAGACATTCCAGGAGGCTCTGGAGTCCTTGAGGGAGGTTCTGCAGAAGCTTCGTGTGGCCAACCTTAAACTTCATCCTGATAAGTGCCACCTTCTCCGGAGAGAAGTGTCATTTCTGGGTCACCGTGTGAGTCAAAGAGGTGTCACCACAGAGAAAGATAAGGTGTCTGTTGTGCAAGAGTGGCCAGAGCCACAGGATCGAAGGCAGATTCGTGAATTTCTTGGACTGGCCTCTTACTATAGGCGATTTGTACCTGAATTTGCCACTATTGCTGCACCCTTGCATCGTTTATTGAGCCCAGATGAAGCATTCCAGTGGGGAGGACCAACAAGCCGCCTTTTGTAAATTGAAAGAAGCCCTTTGCGGTGCACCGATCTTGGCTCCACCCAATATTGACCTGCCATTTCTCCTTGACACCGATGCCAGTGATGTGGGCTTAGGGGCTGTGCTGTCACAGCGGCACCCAGAGGGAGAGCGTGTGGTGGCTTACTATAGCCGTGCTCTCAGAAAAGCTGAGAGGAATTATTGTGTAACTCGGAGGGAGCTCCTCGCCCTGGTAGAATCTGTTCGTCACTTCAAGCACTACCTGTGTGGTCTCTCTTTTGTGGTCCGCACTGATCATGCTGCTCTCCAGTGGTTACTGTCTTTTCGAGAACCTGAGGGTCAGATTGCTCGTTGGTTGGAGGAGCTTCAGACTTACCACTTTCAAGTAGAGCATCGACCTGGTGAGAAACACAAAAATGCAGATGCTCTGTCTCGACGACCCTCGCAGATCAGGGATGTGCCTATTGTGAGAAAAGGGAGCGTCAAGATCAAAGCTGTGAGGATCCTGATAAGGTTCAGTGCCAAGCTCTTTCAGTGCCAGGTTGTACCCAAGAATGGCGAGTTAGTCAGGAATGTGACCCTGAGGTCAAGAAGGTTCTCCACTGGAAAGAGGAACAGCATCGTCCCTGCTGGGAGGAAGTGGCACTGGAATCACCTGCAGTTAAGGGTCTTTGGTCCCAGTGGGACAGCTTGGTTGTGGACGAGGGGGTATTGAAGCGACAATGGAAGGACCCTGCAACTGGAGAAGGGAGGTGGCAGATCGTTGTACCACAACAGCTGCGTGAAGAGATCCTGAAGAACATGCATGGGCGCTTGGAGTTGGTCATTTTGGAGTCACCAAGACCTTAAGGCGGGTGAGGCAGGCGTTTATTGGGGACAGTGCAGGCGCGATGTAGAGGACTACTGCCGCAAGTGTGATTTATGCACAGCCAGGAAAGGACCCCAAGGAAGGTCTACTGCCCCACTACAACAGTATCAGGTAGGGGCTCCAATGGAACGGGTGGCAATTGACATTCTTGGGCCATTTCCCTGCTCAGCTATGGGGAATCGGTTTGTTTTAGTCGCAGTGGACTATTTTACCAAGTGGCCGAGGCCTATGCACTACCTAATCAAGAAGCTGAGACTGTTGCTGAAGCTCTCATTACAGGATTCTTTAGTCGGTTTGGGATGCCTGTCGAACTGCATTCAGACCAAGGGAGAAACTTTGAAAGCCAGGTCTTTCAAAAAGTATGTGAGAGACTTGGCATCCAGAAAACCCGAACCACCCCCCTACACCCCCAGAGTGATGGGCTAGCCGAGCGGTTTATCCAGACTCTGACCACACAGCTGGCTCTTACCACCTCTAAAGATCAAAAGGACTGGGACCAACAGCTGGCTCTGGTTCTGATGGCCTGCCGATCTGCTGTGCAGGAATCCTCTGGATGCACCCCTGCTTTATTAATGCTAGGGGAGAGCTGCGAACACCGTCTGCACTTGTATATGGTGTTCCCCTGACACCCCAGCTGAACCTCCAGGCCCTGACTATGCTCGCAGGTTGCAGGATCGATTGGAGGTGGCACATAACTTTGCAAGGTGCGGATAAGAGTAGCAGCAGAAAAACAGAAGCGCCACTATGACATTCGGGTTCGGGGGCAGCCTTTTCAAGCAGGTGATCAAGTTTGGGTGTATGGCCCAAAAAGACAGAAGGGACGCTCTCCAAAGCTGGATAGTCCTTGGGTGGGACCCTGTCAAGTATTGGAACGGGTGGGGGAGGTTGTTTACTGGGTCCAGTTACCACCTCCGGGCAGGAGAGTGTTTTGCATCAGGACCGTCTGGCCAGTTACAGAGGTTGTGCTCCTTCACAACCTGCACCCATGACTGCCACAACACCTTCTACAAATCCTGGCTCGATGTTACACCACTTGCCCGGCCTGACTCCACTAACAGACGCCCACGCCGGCGAAGACAGCTGCCAAGACATCTGCATGATTATGTGCTTCCTCGGGGACGAGGAGCTGAGGAGGGGGCAGTGTGACGTGTCTTGCCATTGCATGGGCTATAGGGAAGGGAAGGGAAGCAGTGTTGGGGTGGAGTCTTGGGGGAACCCTGTTTGTAAGGGCTTGGGGCACCTCCCTAGAGAGAGATGAGTGACAGGGATCCGGGTTAATTAATGGGTGATAAAGGGGTGGTGTGGCGGAAGGGGAGTTGCAGAGACTGGAGAAAGTGAGGAGAACAGCATAAGGTGTAAAGAAGGGAAGTAACTGTTTTTAAGGACAAAGGTGATTAGTCTTTGTTATTTTGGAGGTGTCCCCGTGACCCAGACAACAGGCGGTTGTAGGGCACCGTTTATATCGCGGCATATTGAATAAAAAGCCAGTCGGCATTTGGAAGACTTCCCGGACAAGCGGCTCCTGAGTGTGTTTATTCGGCGGGCGTCACAATATGTTAAGACCCACCTGGGAGAGTAACCACGGAGCACACGGCCTTATTTTTTACCGATGTATTGTGCCTCCGTGAACACACGGTAATACCTGAACTATTCTGAAGCGACGTTTGCACTGATTTGTGTTTTTGCATCTCACACCCTCATACATCTTTATCGTAAGAGCATCCCTTATCTACGATGGAGCGTTCGATCAGAAGAAAATATGAAGCTGCTTTTAAATTAAACGTGGTTGAAGTGGTGAAAGAAATTGGTAACTGCGCTACTGCAACAAATTTCATGCACCTGAGAAACAAGACGATGTAAAAAAAAAATTAAGTGTCATATTTTTTAACGGGCGTATAAGTCGGGGTCTGATTTTATATCGATTTTGGGTTTCAAATCCCAACTTATAACGTGAGTATATACTGTATTTCAATAAAATATTTGAAAAAGAATATGGAAAATATCGATCTTGGTCTACAAAACATTTTGATGGTATTTTCAAAAAGAAGTAAAGTCAACAGTTTAGGAAATGCAACTTGTGGCCAAAATGAGAACATGGAGATAACAAGGAGCTATTTGACGTGTTTCATTCACAAAAAAGAACTGGCATCTAATTAAGAAACTGGACCTCCAGAAACTGAGTCTGAGACCCCTGAGGTCGCTGGTCATCTGTTGCCTCTCTTTTCATCTTCTTATTAATGTCTGTTTAAGGAAGAAAAAACAATGAAAGGTTCTGAATCCTAAAAGACATTTCAGTTAGAAGTTAAAGCTAACGATGTCTGCTAAGGTTAGCAGCAGTAATTAGTGACAAATTAAGAAAGTGACTGGAATGAAAACCTTCAGCCACTGCAGCCTTCCAGGACCTGAGTGTGACATCTCTGCGGTACGTGCATTCATTTTCAAAATGCATGTAATCCGATTCAGGGGGCTCAGAAACTGTACCCCCAGTCGATCATAGGGCCAGTTTAGAGTATGCAGCTCACCAAGTCCGCATGTTGTTGGTGATGTGGGAGGTGAACCCACACAGACGTGTGAAGACCATGCAAACCCCACACAGCAACCAGGCATGGGATGTGGAACCCAAGCACTAGAAGTACAAGACAGCAGTGCTGACCACTGTACTGCCATGTAGCTCTCTTGCAGTCCAATCTCAGAGAAGTTAACAACAAGCATACTGTATATATTGTTGAATCCCTGTTTTATAGTAGAAAGTTGTCGAGCTGGAGCCCTCAAGTCCATAATAGTACCAAGGAGGAGCGAGACTGAATGTGGGACACCATTCTTGTTTGGCCAGTTTAGAAATCTCAGTCAGCCCTACCTGCATATCTTTAGAAACCTGGAGAACATCTACCCGAAGATGGTGGGAGCACAAACTGCACAGGGTGGAGAGCAGGCTGGTATCTGAACATAGGAGTCAAGTTGTGAGGCAACAACTACGACAATTCATGTATAGATAGACAGTCCAGCTTGAGGAAACGCACCAAAATGTGCCAAATGCAGAAGGTGCTCTAGCAGAGAACTCTACTAGGGTCTGTGAAATAGCAGTGATATCTGCCAATTTTTATAAAATTCTTTTCATGGCAAAATGAGATAGAGGGCTGAATGGTGGCATAATCACATTTAGAAGGGTAAATCAAAAAGTAAAGGCAATTTGAGAATTACGAGGTGTAAGGGACAGCCGGCAGCCTTACCCAGCCAGGGCCCCCCATAAGGTGGAAGGATGGGGGAAGGCAGCTTCTTTAGAGCACTGCCTCCCCTGAAACACCAGATGGCAGACACACCCCAGGGTTACAGGGAATTGGAGTTCTTTGACTTGTCAAGTGCCATGGGTGCCACATAGACTGGGGAGCCCTACTTTGTGGTGCTCAAGCCTTATGCTGAAAGTGCTGCGGGCCAAGCCTTCAAGACACCACAAGTACTTCAGGATTTAAATAAAAGGCCACTACTCTGGGAGCCCTGGCCGGGAGGAAGATGGACAAAGCTTGCTGGAGGAGGAAGCACAGACAGAGATGGAGAAGAAAAAGACAAGACAAAGTGTGTGCTGCTTTATTATTGATTATTGCATGGGAAACTGTTGGGAAGAGTTTCCCACAGCTGAGTAAAAGCCGAGTGTTTTTGCTGATCTTGTGCCTTGTGACTGTCTATGTCAGGTTTGGGGAGCTTATGTGCCACCTGCAGGCCACTGTGGTAACCATCCCAGATACTTATGGGTAATTTGAACACTCAAAGCACTCTGCCATTAAAGCCAAGGTCAAATGAACACAGCAGCTCCACTGCGATTGCACCATTGTTGAACAACACACCATTGTGGGTTTTCTTTGGGCAGAGAAAGTGAAACCTGCTGAAGTTTACTGAATGAGCCGATTTACAGAAGTGTTGTCTTGGTGAGGGAACCAGTTGCTCAAGTTGTACCTCGGGCGACGTCTCTTAAGATTTTAGAAAATTTCAGATACGCATCTCTTTGTGCGAACATCTGAAACTGGACAGTTCTCTGAGTCGGTGCTTAGTTGCCAAGATGAGCTTCCAGCTTCTTCAAGCTTTCTGCTGCCCATAAATCGCAATGAAAAATGTGGGAGAACCTGGCGCTCATTTGTTCAGTAGGGAGAAATTCACTTTCAAGCGGGGCGAGACGTGCACCCATTCACTTCTACCTTTGTTTCTTGTCTCCATGATGATCTATGAACCTAGAAATTTCAGGAGGTTCCAGAACACAGCAAGAGAGAGAAAGAATGGGAAGTTAAACTCATGCTAAAAATTTAACACATTGGAACATAGTTTGAATAGAGACAAGAGTTTTATAGCCAGATATGAGGATTGTTAGCAGCTCTCTGACTGACCCACACAACCTGTCTACAGACCCACATTGTATTGAAAAACTCATCAGAAACTTCAAAAGACTTTGTTGGACAGTTATCTTACCTAAAGATCTTGATTATACATTGTTCTCTCTTACTAAATAAATTGTAGCCTGAGAGAGGTCTATTAATTTTTACATTTAAGATGTCTCACTTAAAGGTTTTCCCATGTTTGTTATTTTTCCTGGTGTCTGTATAAACACAGGGAACTCAAGTCTCTGTTTTACATCTTACCTGAAGAAGGGGCCTGAGTTGCCTCGAAAGCTTGCATATTGTAATCTTGCCCTCATCATGAATTCTGTTTCTGATTGTTTGGTCACAGACATTACACCAATGTGCTGTGGAGGTCATTTTGTAGGCTCCTGGCAGTGCTCATCCTGTTCCTTCTTGCCCAAAGGAGCAGATACCGGTCCCTGCTGATGGGTTAAGACCTTCTATGGCCCTATCCAGCTCTCCTAGAGTAAATGCCTGTCTCCCAAACCTTCTTCATGCCCTTGAGACTGTGCTGGGAGACACAGCAACCTTTCTTGGCAATGGCACATATTGATGTGCCATCCTGGAGAGATTGGACTACCTGTGCAACCTCTATGGGGTCCATAGGTATCACCTCATGCTACTGCAGTAGTGACACTGAGCTGTGCCAGCCAAATGCAAAAATGATGTGAAAAACAGATGAGGAGGGGAAAATGTCAGTGGCTTTCACCTGGTAAACCATTTCCTATATTTGAGGGTCGTCATCTCATTGTTGCCCTCTAGTGCACCAAAGCAGCTGAAACTGATTAACAACCCCCTCTGCTACTTAACTGACCAGATCAATGGCCCAGACGTCTCACTGACTTGGTGCTATAGCAGGGGCTCCATGGGAGATGGACTTCTGCACAGCAGTGTGAGGGACCAGGGGTTGGCCACCAGAGAGGTGCCTGCAGGGGTTCCCTGAGCCAAGTCTGGTTCTTTGGTTTATCAAGGACACGGGGACACGGTTAGGGCACTTGCTAAGGGTAAATTTTGCACAAACATTAGGAAGGTTTTTTACAGAGAGAGACACTTGGAATAAGCGACCAAGTAGTGTTAGACAGTAAGACGTTAGGGACTTTTAAAACTCGACTTGATGATTTTTGGAAAGAAATAAGTGGATAGGAGTGGCTTTGTTGGGCTGTGGCTGTTCTCATCTCAATTGTTCTAATGTTCTAATTATATATTTATTCTAAGTGCAGAGTGCTTTTTAATGAAGCTTATTCTTAAGGCCAATGAATGAAGCGTGCAGCATGTCTTCAGACTCACTATGGTGTAAAACACAGTTTAGTCACGGAATGACAATCATGTCGCAGTTTTATTCAGTGCACCGTGCTGACCTTTTCACACCTCCAGATAACCTTGTGTGGTCATTCTGTGGCTCAGGGATGGGTGAGCAGCAGAGAGCGTGACAGGCATCCCACCGCCTCTAACCGTCAGACTGAGGAAGGGGGACGTCTGCACCTCAGCACTGCAGGAGTCTGCTCAGATGGAAGAGCTGTGCTCCACCTGAATGACAGCGATGCTGGGGTACTTTGTCATTCTGAGGGCACTATAAACTACTTACTTTAATACTGTCGCCAACAGTTATTAAAGTATTCACGCAAAAAGTAAACCTGTCAGATCTTAAACAACAAACTGTACAAGTTACCCTTTGGAAGCAAAGTATTATAGTATTTATTGATTTATAGTATTATATAGCATAGTATTATAGTATAAGCAAAGTATTATAGTATTTTATATATATATACTGTATAGATACAGTATATATATATATGAGGTCTGACAATTACAGTAAGTTTGTGAACTTGCCACCGTGTGCTTATGTTGACAGCACTCTACAAACAGCTCAGTAAGGTTTTGGAACCTTGGTATGTCAGTGTCTCATAGCCGTGTTCGTGTCAATGTGGCAGTGTCTTGCTGTTGTTGCATGTTCTTGTGTGCCATGGGATGAATGTCGGAGCTTACATTAGAGTAATGAACAGACTGTATTGGAACATCCCCCTGCTCACCTAATCTGGCCCCCAATGACTTTTCCTTTACCTGAAGATAAGGAAATATTGCAAAGAAGACGCTTTTGAAGAAGCGTAATATGACGACAGCTCTGATGCCATTCCACATGATCTGCATCTCATGCAGCACTTTGAACATTTAAAAGCAGGTAGAGCAGCTGTCCTACTCTTTATCTTTGATTTCTGCACACGGGTGTGGTTAAATCTTTTAGCCCAAAGTCTTGTGTTCGGGATGTGGGTTCTTGATATTTTTTAGTTTATAATTTAAAAACGGAATAAGAATCTGGAAATCTAACAACATCACCTTAAAGTTCGATAAATTCTGAAAAGAATGATACCAAACATACATATGTAGGTTTTAAAATAAGCCTGATTTAAAGTGTGACAAAAACGTCACATGAAATCGTGACTTTTAGGCTTAGGATTTTATATACAGAGAGTAGATATATATACTACTATAGTATATCAGTATGACGACTGTAGTATTTAATGACGAGGAATCAAATAGATTGAGCTAATCAGAGAAACTGAACCTAAGTGCAATATACTTTATACTGATTTCCTCAGTCTTGTATGTTTTGAAATGAAAATAGTACAGAAAGAGGTGATATATATATATATATATATATATATATATATATATATATAGATATATATATAGATATATATATTTATATATATATACTGCTCAAAAAGAATTAAAGGAACACTTTTTAATCAGAGTACAGCATAAAGTCAATGAAACTTATGGGATATTAATCTGGTCAGTTAAGTAGCAGAGGGGTTGTTAATCAGTTTCAGCTGCTGTGGTGTTAATGAAATTAACAACAGATGCACTAGAGGGGCAACAATGAGATGACCCCCAAAACAGGAATGGTTTAACAGGTGGAGGCCACTGACATTTTCCCTCCTCATCTTTTCTGACTGTTTCTTCTCTAGTTTTGCATTTGACTACAGTCAGTGTCACTACTGGTAGCATAAGGCATACCTGGACCCTACAGAGGTTGCACAGGTAGTCCAACTTCTCCAGGATGGCACATCAATACGTGTCATTGCCAGAAGGTTTGCTGTGTCTCCCTGCACAGTCTCAAGGGCATGGAGGAGATTCTAGGAGACAAGCAGTTACTCTAGGAGAGCTGAGAGGGCCATAGAAGGTCCATAACCCATCAGCAGGACTGTATCTGCTCCTTTGGGCAAGGAGGAACAGGATGAGCACCGCCAGAGTCCTACAAAATGACCTCCAGCAGGCCACTGGTGTGAATGTCTCTGACCAAACAACCAGAAACAGACTTCATGAGGGTTGCCTGAGGGCACAAATAGTCTCTGCCCTGTGCTCACTGCACAGCACCGGGAGCTCAATTGGCATTTGCCATAGAATACCAGAATTGGCAGGTCCACCACTGGCGTCCTGTGCTTTTCACAGATGAGAGCAGGTTCACCCTGAGTATATGTGAAAGACGTGAAAGGGTCAGGAGAAGCCGTGGAGAATATTATGCTGCCTGTAACATCGCTTTAGCATGACTGGTTTGGTGGTGGGTCAGTGATGGTCTGGGGAGGCATATCCATGGAGCGACTACAGACCTCTACAGAGCTGACAACGGCATCTTGACTGCCATTAGGTATCAGGATGAAATCCTTGGACCCATTGTCAGACCCTACGCTGGTGCAGTAGGTCCTGGTTTCCTCCTAATGCACGACAATGCCCGGCCTCATGTGGCAAGAGTATGCAGGCAGTACCTGGAGGATGAAGGAATTAAAACAACTGAATGGCCTTCACAATCCCTGACTTAAACCCAATAGAACATCTGTGGGACATTATGTTTCGGTCCATTAGGCACCGCCAGAGTTGCTCCTCAGACTGTACAACAGCTCAGGGATGCCCTCATACAGATCTGGGAGGAAATTCCACAAGACACCATCCGTTATCTCATTAGGAGCATGCCCGACGTTGTCAAGCATGCATACAAGCTTTGTGGGGCCACACAAGATACTGAAAAGCATTTTGAGTAGCAGAAATTAAGTTTTTGAAAAATGGACTAGCCTGCCACATCTTCATTTTCACTCTGATTTTAGGGTGTCTACACAATTGAGCCTCTGTAGGCAGAAAACTTTTATTTCCATTAAAAGACTTGACATCCTTTTGTTCCTAAGACATTGCCCTGTCGTTATTTGTATAGATATCCAACTTCATATTGAGATCTGATGTATCTAATGTGTTTCTTTAAAGTGTTCCTTTAATTTTTGTGAGCAGTGTATATACAGTATATATATATTCAAGGCATTCACAGTCTGAATCACAATCTGATTGTATGGGTGGTTACCTACCAGGTAATGCTTGTGGTTGGTCAGCAAGTCGGCTAACGCCCACCATGATGCCCTCTTCTCAGTTCGAAACAGATCATAGAATGGTTGAAATAATTTTACTGTCAAATAATGCAGAGTATCGCGAAACTGGGTTTTAGCCTCTAATTCTGGGCTCATCAGGCGTATACACTTACTGCATCCCTCTCGGAATCAACTCGGATGTCACTGTCAAATAAATGAACCACATCGCCATGGCAGCTCAAGAGGTTTTGCCTCTAGCGCTGACGTCAGAGGTTCGATTGCATTATTTGACAGTAAAACTATTTCAAATCATATATATATATATATATATATATATATATATATATATATAATATATATATATATATATATATATATATAGTAACAGACAGCTGAGATTCTTACCTGGCTGGGATGCCTCCATAACAGAAGGACCGGGGGAGGAGATTGCATGGGGCAATACCTCTCCCCAGGATGACAAAGGGCAGCCCCCCCTGGCTTGCTATTCAGTGCCATGGGTTCTTTGGAGAAGCCCAACCCCCGCTGGGGCCACATGGAAAACGGCTGAGCCCTCCTCTCCAGTGCTGCCACCACACCTGGAAGTGCAGCAGGAAGGAGATTATGGAACATCTGGAGCATTTCCAGGTGTTCTATAAAAGGGGCCAGCTGTCAAAACTCGAGGAGCCAAAGTCGGGTGGGAGAGGATGAAGCTTGCTGGAGGAGGAGTGGAGACAGAGAGAAAGAGAGAGAAAGAAGAAAGGGTAGAAAAAAGTGTAGTGGTGCTATTTGGTGCTTTGTACTGTGCTGTGTAGTGGGGAGCAAAGGAGATGTCAGGAACTACTCTGGACGTCTCTCTCCTAGGAGGTTTCTTTTTGCCAACGTGTCTGCATCGCTTGTGCATTAGTGGTAAGTGACTTTGTCTTTCTTCTGAGGTTTTGTTTTGCCAACATGCTCACCTTGCTTCTGTAGTAGCGCAAAGGAAAAGTAAAAGGATACGTTTGCTGATGTGCTCGTCTCACTTGTGTAAGAGCTTCTCTTTTCTCGGGGTTTACTTTAGCAAAGTCGCTTCTCCGACTCGTTAACTTGGGGCCGCCTTGCCGGCTCTCTGAACTTCATGCTGCAACCACACACACACCTCTAAATGTAGGCATTTATATATAAGATATATATCTTACTAGGGGGCGAAACCCCCATGCCGCCTTTGGCACCCAACCCCAAGTTGTGGCCAGAATATTAGTAAAATCTGTAAATGTACAAAAGAAAAATTATTATTTATTGGAGTCAAAATCATGAAATTCTATAAATATGTAAAAGAAAAATTAATTATTATTTAACGGAGTAAAAATCATGAAATGAGAATAAAATATTTACTCTCTTACTGATTGGAGTATTCCTGTTAAACTGAGGTCCTCTATGCTCGATAAGTATTTATAGGAGACTAAATAAATGATCCATTCGTTTTAACTGACAAAAGCTATGACTTTCTTGATATTTTGCTTTATAATTTAAAAATGGAACAAGAATCTGAAAGCCTAACAACATCACATTAAAGTTCAATAAATTCTGAAAAGAATGATAACAAACATATATATGTAGGTTTTAAAATAAGCCCGGTTTAAAGTGTGACAAAAAATGTGACATAAAAGCGCACATGAAATCGTTGCACAAAACCTTTGTACTTTCAGGCTTAGGATTTTATATATAGGGAGTAGATATATAAACGCCTATGGAAGTGTGTGTGTCTGTCTATCCGGCCCAGAAGTGCGAGGCTACAGCATGAAGCTGAGAGAAAGCGACTTAGTCACCAAAGTGAAACCGCCGAGGAAAGACAACGAGAGAAACTCACTTAGCAGCTCATAGTCAAGAGGGACGAGCACGCCCACAAAACAAAACCCCCGACTTTGCATTTCAGTGTATTTTCCGACAATTTCAATAGTTTGTAGGAGCCCAAGCCTTATACAGCATGGGCTTACACAGCTAGAATATATATATATACCAGTAACGGCGTAAAACACATTACTTTAACATGGCCTTTTTATAACTTCATTTTAATCTTAATTTAACTTAATCCTGATACTCTATATGTTCAATTTCCTCAAAATAACTATTCATGGTGGCTCCCAAATCGCTACTGACCCCTACTCTCTTTTCTGTTTCTTTTTCCGGTTTCTTTGTGGTGGTGGCCTGTGCCACCTCCACCTACTCAAAGCTTCATGAAGCTCCAACAATGATGAATGGATTAAAAGGCAGAAGTCTACGTGACCATCATCATCATCAAGCCCTTCCGTGAGAACCCTAAATCCAAAGAGGACTGTTTCATTTATGTTAGGTAGAATGCCCAGAGGGGACTGGGTGGTCTCATGGTCTGGAATCCCTACAGATTTTATTTTTCTCCAGCCGTCTGGAGTTTTTTGTTTTTTCTGTCCCCCCTGGCCATTGAACCTTACTCTTATTTGATGTTAATTAATGTTGATTTATTTTGTTTTATAATTGTGTCTTTCATTTTTCTATTCTTTTAAAATGTAAAGCACTTTGAGCTACTGTTTGTATGAAAATGTGCTATATAAATAAAATGTTGTTGTTGTTGTTGTTACTGCACGATAACGCAGTGAATACACTGACTTGACCATTCATAGTTTTCATCCTCTTTCTTTGTACATTTACCATTTGTTTTCACAGAAGTTGATGCGCCTGTTGCTTCCTGAGCAGCTCTTCTTTTCTCCACCCTGGCGACCCGCTGCTTCTCTTCTTTCGTCAGCATCTTTTCGTGTTAAAATTGAAAAACAAGTTTTTGTGTTGCAATTACTTAGTACGTTTTCTTTAATTTTTCACTTAAGCTGGCACTTAAGTCTTCAATCTGTCTCAAGAATGATTAGCGAAGGTGGCAGGGAAGGAAAACAGGCCATATGCATGTGCCGCACAGCCACTCTGCTGTGCGCTGCCGAGAGTTGAATCTGCAATAAAATAAAATCAAAATAAAAAGAGTAATAAAAATCATCACCCCGAAAGCGGATAGTAGACATCACGTAGTATATGTGTACCAGATTTCAGGTCAATAGGTAAAATGGTTTGAGAGCTACAGGTGATTTAAAATCCTGGATAGACAAACAAACAGCCACGGTAGCGTATTATATATAAAGATACATACATATATATATATATACATATATATTTATATGGTTCATATTGATCTCTAGTTTAACTTTCAGTAATCTTTTTGAGCTTTCTAGGAAACAGTGGACAAAACGGACTTAGAAATTTTATATTTGAATTGTTTTTATTTGAATCTAGCTGTCCCAGTTCTGCCCACGTAGTAGTGAAACAGGACAAACTTTAAAAATCAATTTAAAAAATCGACTTCTGGTTAGCGGTAGGTAGGTAGGTACACTGTATCTGATCATGTTCAGCTCTGAAGGGTTAGCATCCCTCATGTGAGGAGAAAGGCCCATGGCTGTGATGTCTCTGGCAATCGGGAGCTACCCTCTAAAGACACGAGCTCTGATGTCTCCTCTCTTAAAATGTCAAACGTTACTCTTTAACAATCTCTAGATGATAATGTCTGCTTAACAAACAAGTATCACTAGCTAAGCAGAGGCACGCTCCAACACGGTGAGAGGTAGAGCAACTCGAACGGAGGCTGCCATGTGAGTGAGGAGGCCCCTTCCTCACCTCGGCCCACAGCCTTTGTAAATATATCACTCCTGCAAGCGAACTATGATACTCAGAGCGATGAGAGAAGTCGCAAAATCAACTGGAATGTTCAAGCAATTATAGAAATCCGTTATGGTTCTCTTTTTAAAAGCGGACAGACAGATAGATAGACGTTGGATGTTATATATATGTACAAACAGATTATAAGGCACTCTTACCAGTGGAAATGAAGGTCAACTGTCCTTTCCAGTCAGTTTAATTTTATTTTGTCACCTCTGAGGCTGATCTGCCATCTACAGCATAATTGAAGCCTGCCATCAGTGCGAAGGGGTGATGCTGAACATTTTCAATTTTTGGGTGCTCTGGAACAGTTGAACTACTGGACCCAAAGTGCACGCTGCTGGTTGAACTCCCACCTTGACGTCCTGCCCCTGAGTAAGCAGATTGTATGGTCTCTGCTCTAACCTGGTATCCTTATCCTGTAAGTCACCTGGGCTGGTGACGCCAGCCAGATCTTCTCTAACATACACAGCTGAGTGTGTTTGTCTGTTGAAGTTCTCTCCACTAGATTTTGCAGAGATTCTCCTATTTGTACAGGGGCCCACCACAATGTTTTCTTTCAAATGCTTTCATCTTGGGGACTTCATTCAGTGAACACACTTGTAGTTATTAGAGAAGTAGGTGGCATTTCTGGGACTTGATTTTGACCTGGTGTACTTGTAGTGGTTTCAGTATCTCAGAAATGGATGCCCACCTGGAGTTTTCACAACTCCAATCTCTACAGTGATAAACAAAAAAGTCAGGCGAGTGGAAGTTGTGGCATGACAACCCTTGTTAATAGGAGAAGGGGATAGAGAAAGGGGAGGGGGTTTGGAGCCTGAGCTGACCCACCATAGACCAAGCCCACCTGTCTAGGGGTCTGTGCCCAATCGGAAGGTTGCCAGTTCAAATCCTGTAAACGCCAGGAGTGTTAATAGGAGAGGGCAGACTTGGCCAAGGTAAAAGAAAGGCCACAAATTTTATATGACAGTTCTTTACAAAAGTGGTGATCTCTTATTGAACAACATATGCAGCCTTTAAGTGGTTGGAGCAGTAGGAGGAGACCCTGCCAAGAGCTGCTCCTGTCAGCTAACAGCCGAGGACAAGAGCATGGTGAGCATGCAGCGATCAAACTGGTCAGACAAAACTCAGCTTCAGTTGTGATGTGCACAAAGAGCAGCATTAGAAGTCAATGGTATGAACTAATGGATTCCTCCTGTATTGCTTCACAGGTACAAACTGCTGGAGGCCCTGCTGTGATGTGGGACATGCTTTCTTTGGGGATAATCTGAATACCAGGTGAGCATCATTTGAATGCCCTAGCCCACCATAGCATTATTGTTGACCATGTGCCACCCTTTATGGCCACAGTCTGCCCTTCGTAAGTCTCACAATGAGTGCATCACCTCGATTGATCCCACAGGAGGATGATTGTGTCAGTTTGCTCCACTGGCCAGCATCATCCCAAGATTTCAATTCACCAGGCGTCGTTTGGACTGATGTGGAAGAGGAGGCCCATCCTGAATGTCTGGTCAAAGAATCTTCAGGGTGCTACTGAGACAGTAGGGGCCCCTGCGCCTGTTGAATCTGACAGACCTAATAGAGCGCCATGGGGCAACTGTGTAAAGATATGGTGTGTTGTTTGTTGAGTAAGTAATAACAAAATGAAATCTATTATGCACTGTTTGCTATCCAAGGTTAGATTTATGAAATGTTATTACCCAGTTGAGATGGTTGTTTCTTATGTCATCAAATACAAAAATACAGGAGTGAAACAGTGTTCACTTTCTTTTCCAAGTCACCATGCATTTAAAAAATTTAAAAGAGTGCTTTTAATGGCAGTAAGCAATTCAGAAACAAAAAACACAGCCTTCTCTGCAGAAACTTAGGAAGATTATTTTGCTTTTAAAAATATGAGAGGAGAACTGACACTGCTTTCAATACTAGAAAGCAACAGGATATATGGGTGATAGCCAGTCACGGAGCAAGTTATTGGGACCATAGATAGATATGAAAGACACTATATAACAGATAGACAGATGATAGATAGATAGATAGATAGATAGATAGATGAGAAGATAGATAGATAGATAGATAGATAGATAGATAGATGAAGATGATGATAGATAGATAGATGTGAAAGGCACTATATAACATAGATATGAAAGGCATTATATAGCATAGATATGAAAGGCATTATATATGCAGATGTGAAAGGCACTATATAATAGATACGGTGGATTTGAAAGGCACTATATGATCAATAGATAGATTAATATGAAAGGCACACTACAACATAAATAGATATAAAAGGCACTATATAACAGATATGAAAAGCACTATATAATATAGATAGATAGATAGATAGATAGATACTATATAACAGATGTGAAGGGCACTATATAACAGATAGATAGATATGAAAGACATTATACAACATATAGATTTGAAAGGCACTATATAACAGATAGATGTGAAAGGCAATATATAATAGATATGAAAGGCATTTTATATCAGAGATAGATAGATATTATAGGGAACTATATAACAGATGTGAAAGGCCTATATAATAAAAGATGTGAAAAACACTATATGATTAATAGATAGATGTAAAAGGCACTATATAACAGATATGAAAGGCTTTATATAACAGAAATATGAAATGCACTATATAACATAGATATTTAGGTGTGAAAGGTATATAACAGATGGATGTGAAAGGCACTTTGTAGCAGATAGATAGATAGTTGAAAGGCACTATATAACACAGATGGATGTGAAAGGCACTATATAACACAGATGGCTAGAGATCCAGACAGATATTTTCTGAGTAGGTGTGCACTGAACGTGTTGGTTTAGAACTCAGAAGAAATGCCAAATGGCCTAAATGTTATTCCATCAAAGTGCTCTGTCAGTCATTTTAAGCTGCTTTTTTTGTTTTATTTGATTTGCTGTTTTGATCTCACTTCAAAAATTAAGCACATGATTTCAAATATAAAAAATATATGTTAAGACAATTTAATAAATTCCTTGCACTTTACTTTTAATGAGAAGCAATCATAAAATCAAACGTTTACAAGCAAGAGGAGGCGCTTTCACTCCATTGAGCTCATTTGCTTAGCTAATGGCTCCGTCGCTCCAGTCAATGTTACCATAACATTTTTTGTGTGCTTAATTGCACAAAATGCATCTCCCTTTTGACTTGGCAACCCAAAGCTCTGAAAAGTTATTGTCTTTTTGTTCGAATAAGCAGCGGCACAGACCCGCCTGACTTTGGGAGCGAGCGATCTGATTAACAGAAATGGAGCAAATTAAAAGTGCAAACCCTTTTGAGACTCGAAGCTAAGCATATTAAATTGCAGGGAAAAACATCACAGATTTTAAATCTTGTTGCCTTTTGAGGGGAACACAACAGAAGCCCTGTGTGAGCGCACTCAGAACAAAGACCCCTGCCTCAGACTGGCCACAGCTTCGGCCCAAACTTAACATTCCTTCAAGCTTTACGGCCAAATTTCGGCCCGCCCCTTCACTCTCACCTCATAAAAGTCACAAACATCAATTCTTGTAAACCATAACTGTCATTATAATCCCATTAAAAACAACCCGCCGAGCAATTTACAGTGTAAATGAAGGCAAGGCTGCAAGCGTGGATCCTTTAGTAGGACATTCAAAACATAGCACAGCAATTAAAGGAATATTCTAGAATGTATTTTCCCCACCAAGGCGTAGTTCAATTTGACATTTTTAACTTGTTTACTGTCTTTTCACTGCAGTGTCCTTAAACATGGCCAGGGTTGTTTTCATATTGTTACTTTAGAACAAAAGGTCTGGTTTTCCCGAATGAGTGTCCTTTGCAGAAAGGCACTTGTCTCACAATATCGTCTTTCCTGAGTCGACCATTACTAGCTGGTGTCGCTCACCTGGTTTCAGTTTTAACAAGCAGCAGCTGAGTACTTTCCCTTCATTTAGTTGCCCCCAATTGGGCCTTGCTGCATTTCACTGCATTGTTGTCTCTTTGTTTTGTTTTGGTTGATGTGATGGAATAGAAGTGAAGCCCACTGTATGAATATTACATCAACTCTAAGAGGGCGATTTAACAGTCGAAAAAGACCCCCGAACTGTAAGAGGGGCTCTCTGTCCTCCTTAGGCTATTCCGTCTTTAAATGAGTATGAGAACGGGTCTTCTGTGACATCCGCACTAATTAAAAATCCTGCCTGAAATGTTTTAGGCGAGCACTCACACTGCCCACACTCTTGCCAGCTATACAGGGGTGGGCAAAAGTGGTTTAAAAGCTGTTTGCATAAAAAGACAAGCAGTTTATGATTATTACAATAACTTTATTAATGGCACAGTGCCACAATGCACTTACAGTAGGTACAGTCTTGTTAGTGCTCACTATGCCAGCCTTGCATACTCACAAATGTAGGCCTACTTTTGCCTACCGCTGTACTTTTCCCGTGCTTTCCTGTGATATTAGCATCCTCTAACCATGTAAAGTACGGGTTGGCTCCACTACAGGGTCCTTCCAGGAGCCTCTTGAACCACCGCCCGATAACGTACTCTGGGGATGACCCTAGCGGATGGGGGCACAACGCACCAACATAGAAAGGGGGTAAGGTGGAACAGTACCAGTGCGTTATTAGTGTCCAAAAAAAAAGTGCAGTGCTCAAAATGTGCAATAAATAAATAAATAACCCTTTAAAACGTTTGGTTAAAACCCAATAAATAATCCATTAGAATCGGGTTTAAAAAAAGATAGGCAGGAAACTGTCCTTTACAATTCTGAGCTCTGGTACCTTTTACAATTGATGTCTCTCCATCTTACCCTGATTGGGACCGACAGCATAGGGAGACGACCATCCAACAGGTGCAGACAACCTTAATTTCCGACCCCTTGGCCCTGCTGCCAATCCTGAGGTGTTCACAGGAGCCACCAAGCTCTGACTTTAACTGGCTCTTCCAAGCTAGAGTGTGCTGTTCTCCCATCACTGTTAATCAGTGGCCCCTCCCACCACTGCCAATCACTAGCCCATCCCTCCACTGCTAATCCTGGTTCCTCCCACCCCTTCGAATTGCTGACTCCTCCCACCACCACCAATCGCAGATTCCTTTCACCACTGCCAATCACTGGCTCCTCCACCACTGCTAATTAATGAATCCTCCCACCACTGCCAATCACGGCTCCCCCCACCATTGCCAATCACTTGCTCCTCCCACCACTGCAAATTGCAGACTCAACAGGAAGCCACCACCTCAGCTACCCCTCCTAAGCACTAGCGACACACTTCTTCCTGGGGCTCCATTTCCGTCTTCCTGCTTCCTCCCGTCTCACTCCTGCCTTTCTCTCCTTCCTTTAACCTCCTTTACTTTCATTTTTTCTGCTGTTCTTTTTTCATGCCAGCTCCCACTTGCATGCCTCAGTGGGCGCAGCGTTTCGATCATGCCCCGTAGAAAGCTGATGAAGCAACGAAGAAAAAGCGCACCCTCACGTGCAGGTGTGTCTCCCCTGAATTACCTCACCAACCTCCCACAGCGCAGGGAGCACGACACCCACAGAGAACGAGCCGGTCATTGCATTATTTCTTTTTATTAATCCACAAACCTGCATAGCATTCACTTGTGTGACTGTGTATCGCTGGGAAACTGGGCAGAACACTGTGGATAAAGTCTGGGCATCAACATATATGGAAAATTGAAAAACAAAATCTGATCTGCACCACACAAAATGAATGAAATGGCATATTAAACAGTGAGCTCAGAAAGTATTCAGAGGCTTTGCTTTCCGTAATTTGTTGTGTTGGGAGATGTAATTTCAATGGATAACTGAAATAACCCATAATGACAACATGAAGACATGCTCAGAGAAAGGATTTCAAGTTTATCTTTCATTCTTGTAGTATTGAGACCCTTAACTTTGCCGAGCCCCTTTAGCCACAATTGCAGCTTTGTGAAAGTCTCTACAAGCTTGGACGCCTGGATTTGGACAGTTTATCCCGTTCTTCCTGGCAGATCCTTTCAAGCTCTGGGAGACTGGATGGAGCGCCTGTCATGTTCAGGTCTCTTCATAAGATGTGCTCTGGGGCTTTGGCTGGGCCTCTCACGGACACTCAGACACTCGTCCTAAAGACACTCCAGCACTGTTTTAGCTGTATGCTTTGGTCATTGTTGTGATGAAAGGTGAGCTGTCACCCCAGTCTGAGTCTGTGTGCCCTCTAGAGCAGATTTTCTTCCAGGACCTCTCAGTACTTGGCTGCATTAATTCTTTCCACAATTCTGAACAACCTCTCTGTCCTTGCCACTGAGAAGTACCACCATAACATGATGCTGCCACCACCATGCTTCACCATAGGGATGGTATGAGGCAGGAGATGAGCAGTGCCTGGTCTTCAGCAGACACAGTGCTCAAAGTTCTGCACAAATTGTTTAATTATTATTATCACATCAGGTCAGAGAATCTTTTTCCTCGTGCTCTGTGAATCCAAGTTGGCTGTCAGATGCCTTTTACTTAAAAGTGGCTTCCATCTGGCCACTCTAACATAAACTCCTGATTTATGGAGTGCTGCTGAGATGGTTGTCTTTCTGACAGCTTTTCCTCTTTGCAGAGGATTTCTGAAGCTCTGTTAGATGTGACAATTGAGTTCTTGGCCACCTCCTGATCAAGTCCCTTCTTTCCTGGTAACACACACGTTGCTTGGGAGACAATTTCAGGGATCATCTAAAGGTAATTCCACCCCAAACCAGGGTTGGCACTGTTACCTAATGGCTTCTCTCTTCATCCCTCTAGAGACGTGGTGATTGACAGTGGCATTCCTAATGGTGTCACTTCCAGTTCCCAACCTCCTGAGCCTGCCTTCTCCTGTCCTCCAGAATGAGAAATGTCTCCATCGCCATCTTGGAGTCAGTCAGCCATAGGCTCAAGTCTGAAAAGACCCACACTTGCTTTTTCAATTGTACTTTGGACACCCTAATTTTATGAGGACCACCTACGTGTCCCAACTCTTCATCTAGTTTCTTCTGTCTTTATTACACTGGTTTGCTCAGCTTGTCATTGCTATGCTTGTAGTTATGATCTCATAGTGCAGGACCATAAAGTGCCTAGATGGTGTTATCATACTCTACCACTGATAATGAGCACTACCCCCAGTATTTAAACTCGGGATACTGGGTGATAATGGGAAGTATGTTTAAAGTCCCCCATATCATAAGGTGGAAGCAGAGAGATTTATATACAGTGGATTCATTTTGCTTGATGTAGAAAAAAATGAATTTGAATGATTTTGCCCAAGGCTGTAACCTAACAAAATGAGACAACACTGAGGGATGTGAAGTCTTTCTGATTCCACTGTATCTTTCTTTATCGTCTCCCTGTTTCCAATTATGATGACCAGGTGCCCCAGGGATTGCCTGTACTTTCAACAAAAGGCTGGAGTTGAAAAGGGCTGTTCAGGGATCTCTTACAGGAGGACCCCGGGACTCCTTAGCCTGTTCTTGACCTTAAATGGTAGTATCTAGTGTAGGCTTTCCCTGGGACGCATATCCAGAAAGGGGTTTGTGAGGACCTCCACATCTCAGACCCGACAAACGTGAGATACAGTTCTCTGGACTTAATGTAAAATGTAGAAAGTCGCGAGTAGCAAAACACACCAGAGATGCAGTTATCAGTTTGACGTGGTTTGTCTTTTATGTTTTATTGCTCTCTTTATTCATTTTGAATGCATATTTCTCCCCTTTATTTTATGTCTGGTGATTTTATATATGACTCGCCGTCCCCAGTGTCATAGCTAAACAGGACAGCGAGGAGGACCCTGCCCGGCTCCCCACTCCTGACGTCACTCTTCCTCCCTCGCCCTCAGCCTCTGTCTCGATTAGTGCAATAAATCACTCCTGGAAGCAAACGTGATTCTTAGCATAATAAGAGAAGTCGCAAAATCAACTGGAATGTTCAAGAAAATTCTAGAAAAACACACAATCTAAATCCATTAAGTACTTCTCTCATGAAAAGTGGACAGGCTTGGATTTTATATAGAGAAGACAGACAGACAGACAGACAAATGTTGATTTATATATATAGAGAGAAGACAGACAGACAGACGGACATTTGGTTTTATATATACATATACAGAGAAGACTGACAGACAGATGAACGTTTGGTTTTATATATACATATACAGAGAAGACAGACAGATGTTGGATTTTCTATATATAGAGAAGACAGACAGACAGACAGACATTGGATTATATATACATAGAGATGCTAGAATTGTGTATTGTCCCTTTAACGCTACACGCGCATGAGCTTGAGGATGCTGCTGCTGTGAAAGCAGTGTGCCATCTATACAAAACCACAGATGGCAACAACAGCACAGAATGTCAAAACAGTGTGTAGGTCAGTGGTTCTCAACCTGTGAGGCCCCTTAGGGGAACTGAAGTAACAAAAAGGTGGTGCGAGAGGTGAAAAAAAGTCAAAAATATGAAAAATACATATATTGAAACCAAAACAAATTAACTTAAACTACATTCTGATACTAGAAAAATAAATATAGAGCTAGATAAATGTCGATAAAAGTTAAGTAGGTACAGTATAATAAAATATGCATCTATGATGTATCATTAATTAAAAAAGAACAAATTGGTATTAGTGGGCTCCTTTCAAAAGAACGTTAGGGGGGCGCGATTAAAACTGTTATGAAAACTGGGGTTGCAAATACTTAAAGGTGGAGAAACGCTGATGTAGTGTATCATGTCATTACGATGGGGGATATGTGACACTTGTATTGCCTATGAAATGGATGAAAAAGAGCATCATGAAGACATTTACATGTCAGCATTTAACCACACGGGAAACCCTTCATCAAACATCGACACACGCAGATTGATCCTGTTGGAGCTGCAAGCCTGCCATCACATATTGATTATAAGCAACAGCAACGATGTTGACATCACATACCAAAACTTGAACACACACGCCACCAATATTTTTTCTGGTACTGCCAACTCTTACATGTGTCACATTTATTTCTGACACGTAAAAGGAACACTGGGAATGCGTAGTAGCCATGATGTGTGTCTGCTACCGCTTCTGAGCGTGAAGTATAAACCGCCCTTAAACTTTCAAGGAAAAATGTTATCTGGTTTGGAGATTTCTAAGATTTCAGCCTGTTTAATCTAAGCAACACTTCTCCTCGTGCTCAGAAGAACACTGGGAATGCATGGCAGTCATGATGTGTGAAGTGTTATACTTATACTGCCTGTTCTTTTTGTGGGTGGGGCCCTAAGAGGCGGGGCCATCCTGATGTCACTACTCCTGGGCCCTCCTCTGGCCACCACATAAGTGAGCTCAGAAGACTTTTTTGTGTGGAGTGTCAGTGAGTGTTGTTAGATATTCTGGCTTTTCTTGAATTATCGTGTTTTTGAGAATTATTTATGAACACTTAGAAACCATTTCAGGCTTTTTTTTTTTTTGTCCATCACCTCCTGACTTGCCAGTATGATATGATGCTCAACTCATCTTGATATCTAGCTATGCAGGACATCAGGCTTTTGGAATTCCACCTATTTGGATTTCAAAAGCCTTCATTTCTAGCCATTTATTGTGCAGGAACTTGTTCCCTTATGATAAAGAGCAAACTAGTAGGCATCTTCAGCAAAACAGCCAGAAGGACTTGAAGTTGTGCAGACCGCATTTAGCGACCAGGGTTCACCCCTTAATGGGATACAAGAAGTCAAAATAACTCTTTTAATAAAACTTTTGAAAAATGGGATTTGGTACTGTAGGCAGGTGGAGTGGCATTTTATGCTATTTCATGGTTACTGATCATGAATATGAGAATATTTTTGATATTTCTAACGTGGTCCAGCCCTCTTAGAGCCACTCGTGGAAGGTTAAAAATAACAAATGTGAAATATAAGCATGTGGGTATTGTTTTATAGACTACCAGTGAATCCACTTGACTTGAGCATTCCTGAATTGAGCATTTTCATCCTCTTTCTCTGTACATTTTACCATTCGTTTGCTCAGAGGTTGATGCGCTTGCTGTTTCCTGAGCAGCTCTTCCATCCTCCACCCTAGCGCCCGCTTCTTGTCTTCTTTCGGCATCTTTTGCGTTAAAACTGATTAAGTCAGTGTTTGTGTTGCAATTGCTAAGTGCCATTTCTTTAATTTTCACTTAAGCTGGAACTTAAGTCTTCAATCTGCCTCAAGAATTATTTAAGATATGAAGAGTTAGGGGAAGTGACAGGGAAGGTGATATGAATGAGAACAGCTCCCATACACATGCACCCAAAGGCTGCCCTGCTGGCCTCTCAGCAGCAGAGTTGATTCTACAATAAAATAAAAAATAAAAAGAGTTATACAATCATCACCCCAAAGTGGACAATATAGGTCATGTAGTATATGTGTATCAAATTTCAGGTCAATAGGTCAAATGGATTTGGAGCTACAATTGAAAATCCTGGACAAACAAACGGATAGCCACAGTAGCGTATTCTATAAGAAGATTTAAAGGTCAAGGATTGTGAGTATGGTGTTGTTTTTGACATTTGAACCTTTACTAGGGGCCTAGCCCTCTGTGGACCTCGATCATAAAATCAGACATCTTCTTGCCTCCTCCAATCTCACACCAGTTTCTCAGACACATTGAATTTTATTGCAGCAGCGTAGTTACCAATTTCTTTCACCACTTCCACAATGTTAAATTTAAAACCAGCTTCTATTTTCTTCTGATCGAATGCTCCATCGTAGATAAGGGATTCTCTTAGATAATGATGTATGAGGGTGTGAGATACAAAACACAAATCAGTGCAAAACCGTTTCGAATAGTCCGGGTGTTACCGTGTGGTCACTTAGGCACAATGAGAGAGGGAGAGAGGTTAGGAGCACCGCTGATACAGCGCATTGCACACCCATATAGAAATAAAGGCCGTGTGCTCGGGTTACTCTTTCAGGTGGGCGTTAGCATGTCATAATCTCTTGGACCAATAGTGTGAGTTTTCTGCATTCAACTTGATGACTGACATTATAAAATACCAGAAATTATACAGTGAAATCAAGTCCCGACTTATCCACAGGAGAACTTATCCACGAGTATATACAGTAATTTCTATTACAATTGAGAATATTTAGACTTTAAACATTTCAATTGAAACATACATCTTAATATTTCAGACGTTTGATGCAACAAGAAATAAATCATTATGTTTCTTATGCACACCTTGAATTTGGGCAGCTCACACTAATTCAGACTTTTTTTTGCTACTGTTTAAATTATTCTCCTTTCTGGTTAACTTACTGAGATTGGTTCACCTAAGATTTCCTTTTGTGCAACTGCTTCATTCTGCTCTAGGATTTGTTCTTTCTGGTCAAAGGTTTTACAGTTCCTTTTCCTAATAGAGTGTATTTTTGAGTATGTTGTAGATTTTTGGACATTATAAGAGTTTGTTTGTTCTTATTTGAGTCCTCCTGTAAAGGCAGGTGGACAGGCTTCTGGGTGAGGCCTGTGTTAGGCCAGGCCTGGGCTTTGAATCCTCCTGAAAGCCTCGCATCCTACTTGCTGATGTCATAACAGACACTGACATCTAAAACTGCAGCATCATGGTGAAGACGATCTTTGTGTGTCATGAAATTTCTCTTTGTTGTTTGTGTTTTTTTGTTTAATTTATACTAAACGTTTGAAAGACATTTCCTGACCTGTGCTACTTCTTGTGTTACTCACGCGTATCATTTAACTCAGTTACAATCACCATTAATTTTACTGAATCAGCCCGGAATCTAGGAGTTATCTTTGACTCTAGCATGTCATTTAAAGCGCACATTCCAAAGTTGTCCAAATCATGTTTCTTCCATCTTAAAAATGTTGGGAAATTAAGACGCTTTCTAAATAAACAGGATTCTGAGAAATTAATTCATGCATTTATTTCTGGTAGGATTGACTACTGCAATGTGGTGTTCACCCAGTTAATCCAAAATGCTGCTGCAAGAATTATTACAAGAACAAGAAAATACAACACATAACTCCAGTTCTTAAATCCTTACACTGGCTCCCGGTTAAGTTTTTCCTTGTCTTCTTAGAGAGTCAAAGCTGGGGGCTATCAAGAGGCCGACCCGTTAAAGCCCACTAGCCAACCCAGGGGGTAGCATCATAGCGATAATCAAGGCCGCTTTTAAATGATTTTTAAGCACAGAGAAAAAATAAACATTTGAAAATCCGTAATTTAATAAACCACCAAGAAAAGTAACATTGCAACAATGCACGCTACGAACCAACATACAATTGTCCGGACTGAAAACCGGGAGGCCTGTCGCGCTTTCTCCTTCAAAGCGGGACGGGTTGAACGGCGCTCGTTCAGTACGCACTGCCCGCTATGTGCCCGCCCAACTCCCTACCTGAGTCGTTTGTCTGTGTACAGTCCACACGCACCTGTAGTCACGTTGACTGTTAATTTTCCAAACACCGCCTCAGTCGGTTTCCACGTTGATTTTTCATTGTTCTTTGCGTTCCGCTGCTTTTTTATATATATAATCCACCAAGTCACCCGACCATGGGGCTTTACAAAGGCAGGGACCTAATCAGTGCGGCGTATAACCCGCGTGCATCGGGAATTTCGTCGTGGGGAACAATTGGAAAGCCACGGTCTCCATCACGAATGGGTTCAACGGCTTACCGCCTCCCACGCGGTAGACACACATTGATCCATTCAGTGTAGCGCTGTGCAGAACCGGACATACAAGTGCATCACAGACCTGTTAATGCTCAATCTCACGTGGCTGAAAGCCACTTGTCCTCTAAGAATTTGGACACTGACTGCTGTTGGTCGGGTAACTTTTAGGGAGGTGTGGTCGCTTTCGAAATAACCAGCCAAATCGCTCCACCAACTAAGAACTGCCATGCACCACCACCCACAGAATCGAGAAAGAGCTATCAATCTGTCAATCCTGTCCGTGTCGGGCCGGGTGAGGTTTCCTGTGTTGAGTCAAATGAAGCTGAAAGGCTCCACACCTGGTGGTGCCCTTCCGTCAATTCTTTTTAAATTTCACCTTTGTAACCATACTCCCCTGAACCCAAAGACTTTGGTTACCGGTTGGCTGCCCGGTGGTCATGGAATGCGCCGGATCGCCTGCTGGGGCCTGCATTGGTGAAGCTGGTGAGCGGTAATGAAACAGAGGCACAGGGCTTATTGGTTTTAAGACTGCTTCCTTCATTGGGTTTTAACCAATGCAGGAACAAACCAACACACAATCGTCTGTCGCGGCTCAGGGTGGAGCGGAGGAGAGGAGAAGGACATCCACTCGCTCCCTCCGTCACGCTAGTCTGCTGATTTCCGTTCAGTATGCACTGCTTGCTCATGTGCCCACCTTCAACTCGTCCTCGAGTCGTTGTCTCTTTGCACAGTCCAGATGCACCTGTGACTCACGTTGACTTTTCATTGCTCTGTGCAGTTTTGGCTGCCTTTCTATATATAATCCACCAGACACCACCACGATAATAGTGAGGTGGGAGGGTGTACAAAGTGCAGGAGTATTTAAGAAGACGCATGTTTGTCGCGGATCAATGTCTGTATGTAGCGTGAAAACAGTTTGCTATAGTGCACAGTGTGGTCAAATCTGAAAACTCGTTTTAAAGACTGCTCACTTCATTGTGTTTTAACCTCAGTTGTAAAGGAACGTTTTAAGGATCCCATGGGATACCCTCGCAAACAGTTTTGCCGCATATGGCGATTCACCTCCGAGAAACATGCCTCTATTAACAGTCAACGGGTCGGAGCTGCATGTGACCTCCTCGACAGACGAATATAAATGATGCGGTTTTCTGTGTCGTCGCATCCGAGTTGGTGGGCGTGGCTCTGTGAGTTGTCGTCGTATCCAATGGTCTTGGAGTTGGTGGGTGTGGCTCCTTCCTGCATGCGCCATAGGTGTCTCACTTGTTTAGTGCTTAGTGTCATGGTTGTCTTGCCTTAGTAAATTATATATATAGATTGTGGCACTCCTTGTGTGATTTTGGGCTAAACAAAAATAAATTGTATTGTGTTGTATTGTACTCCTGAACCTTTGCCGCTTTTAGTAACTATAATTTAGAAAACATCGAAGGTACACAGCCACAGTTCAATAAACCAAGAAAATAAGAATAATAAACAGAAAACTGCACTAACAGAAACAAGAAAAAGCAATTCCAGAAATAAAAGGTAATATGAACAGGCGTAAACAAAAAGAACAAATAACTTTAACAATATCAAAGAAAAGAGCAGCACCAGAGCCAATCATGAAATTCAATACTCAAAGTCCAAAGACTCCCAAAACTGAGAAGAGCACATAAACCTTTAAACAAAGGAAAGTGTTACGTATCAGTGTGACTTTATGTGCTTCAATATTTAGTGTTGATTATTGTTCCTCATTTCTTATTGCATTTCTCTTGGTTTCAGTTGTAATTTTCAAATTACGCTCTGACCCTTTGAATGTTCTTATTTTCCTTGTTCTTTGTAGAGGAGCCCCAGGAGGCGGGGCCACCAAGATGCTACTCCTCCTGACCCCGCCCTCTGGCTATGTATGTCTGCTGAGAAGGCTCAGGAGCTGGAGGTCATTCTTTTATACTAGAGTTTGTAAGTATTCTTGCTTTATGTTCATTCCAGTGTGTTTAGACCAAGGTGTTATTTGTTTGTTTGTTTATTTACTTAACCACCAATTTCTGTATTTATTTATTTAAAGAGCTTCTATAAAAAGCCAAATTTCTCCCTATCTATCGTTTCTATTTCAATGTATTGTTTAGCTATTTTTTTCGGGGGGTCTTTTCATTACGATCTTTCTATCCATCATTAAAGACATCGTTACAAAGCATTGCACCCCTTCCCATGGTGTCTTCATCCCACTTCAATCTGGCACAAAGCTCTGTAGCCTTCAAACTCTTTTTGCCAGGTTCTGAAACAGCTTGTACCTGTCTCTGTTAGTGAATCGAGAGAATCGGGGTCATCAGGTGCTATTGATAAGTACAGCTGTGTGTCCTCAGCATAGCTGTGGTAGATCACGCTGTAACCTGAGATAATCTGACCTAACGGAAGCATGTAGATTGAGAAGAGCAGCGGACCCAGCATAGAGCCTTGTGGAACACCATATCGGATATCATGTGTCAGGTAGGATTCAAACCAATTTAAGACACTGCCAGAGAGGCCCACCCATTGACTAAGGCGATTTCTAAGAATATTATGATCAATGGTGTCAAATGCAGCACTCAGATCTAAGAAGATGAGAACAGATAAATGGCCTCTGTCTGCATTTACCTGCAAGTCATTTACTACTTTAACTGAGTGCAGTTTCTGTGCTGTGATTTGTTCTGAAGCCTGACTGAAATGTATCAAGAATAGCATGTTTATTTAGGTGGTCATTTAACTGCATAATGACTGCCTTCTCTAGAATTTTACTTAAGAAGGGCAGGTTGGAGATGGGTCTAAAATTTTCAAAGGCAGAGGGGTCAAGATTATTTTTCTTGAGCAGGGGTTTAACTACAGCAGTCTTAAGACAGTCTGAAAGACCCCGTATCTAATGACGAATTTACTATGTCCAGAATATTGTCAATTAGCACGTCAGATATTTCTATGAAAACCTGGTTGGTATTGGGTCGAGGACGCAGGTGGAGGGTTTCAGTTGAGAGATTATACTATGTAATTCAGGTAAATCTATCCTGGTGAAAGCACTTAATTTGTTTATAATGAGTACCGGGGCTTTGGAGGTTCTGCAGTGTTGAGGAGATGTTGAGGACTATGTTATCTCTAATATCATTAGAGTATTGACCTGGTATTGATCACAGTGTTATAAATCTCACAGCAGCGAGTGTTGTGTTCTGCAGTGCAGTGAGAGAAGACAACTGCTGCGCTGACTTCTCTGACCTGCCACGGTGTTGTGGAGAGGGTGACTGCTATTGTCACGGATGGCCTGTACCTTCTTCCCACACACCTTTCCACCAAAATTCCCAGTGAGTCCACAGTCCTTTCCAGCACCAAGCCAGACATCCTCACCAGCTTGTCCAGCCTCTTAGTGTGCCTTTCTGTCATACTGCCTCCCCAACAAATATAAAAAGAACCCAATTACCCCCAAAAACCTGAGAACATGGGTAGGAAAAGAAAGTTCACAGAGGCAGTGACCAGGTCAGGATTTGACCCAAGAGCCCCAACCCGCACTCTGCTCCACCAGTCTACAACAGAGACGTTCCTATAATTTTTGAGTACAGTGGCAGATTCTGAGGGGCCCACCTCACGCCATCCAAGAAAGCACTCAGAAAGCCCACCTAGGTATGCCCCGACACCATACTGTGTCTTAGAAATGCTGCTGCTTTCTGTCAAGAGACACTTTTATATGCGCCACTAGTCATCCGTCGACCTCCCACTCACTTTAAAATCACTGAGGCCCATGGAGGCCATCGTATTGTAAAGCTGTTAATTGGCTTGTAAAGCATCTTATGGCTGTACTTGCTGAGAAAGGCACTACATTAGATAACAAATGCAGGATTTCCCATAATCTTAGGGCTAGGCTCGCATATCACTCCCATTCTTTTATGCTAGAAACAAAAGGTGAGACTGTGTTTGACAAATGAAATACAAAGGGTCACTACGGAGGCCAGCTTGTCGGTGTCTAGTTACACTTTGTCTGAGTGGTTCCAGAGATGCCTGCTACTTTATTCAAATAGAATCGTCACACAGCACGCATACCGCACTGTACATTTGGGATGATCGGGTCTTGTTGTACACTCTGCTCCACATTGAGGCCTCTAGCATCCGCCTTGTGATGCTTGCTGGCCATTTTTCAGCCCTCAGAATTTGCCTTCCTAACTTCCAGTTTTGGTTCAGTTTTTCTGTACTAGTGAAACACACAGACCTACAATCCTAAAATAAAACGCAGATACAAACCAAGTTAAAGTGAAGGAGCTGTTGAAACATCCTATGTTTTCTGCATAGCTCCTTCTTTCATTTCCTCAGAAGTCACAATGTATTTTATTACTTCTGGTGGCTAAGCTGCAGCAAACAGAGCTTTCTATTTTAGCAGCACATTTCTTTTGATTTCAACATTAAAAAGTGTGGCTTGACGTTGATCCCATCGCTGATGTCACTTTGCTCTCACCACCACCTTTTAGAAGGTAATTTGTAATACTTGTAGTAAAATAAAATGCATTTCATTTGTCATTCCAACAGGTGGCACATCATTTGTAGCAATAAAATGCATTACTGCAAATGTTTGTGATGCACCATCTGTTGGAATGACAAAAGCATTGCCTGTGTCTCTGTTATATGCCATTTGGTAGGAGAATCATAAACACAGTGTTGATGTTTGTGATGTGCTCTTCAAAGAAACATTATGTAAGGATGTAAAAGCAATGCTTTCATATGGTTGGAAGTTTTGACTATGAGCAGATCTTCTTGATTATCACCTTGCATTTCTGTCTCCTTCCCATTCTTGCATTCTGTATCCTGGATTTTGCCCTACATGTCTAAGATCCATCGTGTTTATCTGCTGCACAGTTACTTCATATTCAGGATTACGTCTCGCTTGGCAGTGTGCTTCATCGTCATGTCTTCTTATTCTCTCGGCTCTTGGTCACTTCTACGATTTGCCTGACGCTCAGCAGATGTTGCTGTTCCTTTTTCTATCATTATGGTGTTTATCACTTGGTTTTGCAATCACATCGCCGTAAACACCCAGCCACAGGTCACTTTGCTGTCCTATGCTGCCACTACTTAAAATCTGATTTGCAGGATTACTCTGTGCTTGTCTATGTCTTTCTGTGTCTTGTTTTCTAATTCTTTCTTGCTCATCATCACAAGCAATGTGCGTGATGCTCAGGTAATGTTTCTGTTCTTCTTCTTTCTGCCATTATGGTGGCCATCGCTGGTTTCTCAATCACTTTAATATTAACACACAACCACAAGATTTGAATTTCCAAAACATATCAGGTCATAAACATTTGATTAAGACCAGAATCATGATTCTTGCCCAGTAGTTCATGAGTAGGCACGTGACATGTAGAACCTTAGCATTTTATTTTATTATACAGGGTGGTCCACGAAAAGTGGCCTGCCTTCACGGAGACGACTGCATTATGTGATGAAGAGAAAAATGGTCATGTTTGGTGCTCACATTTACAGAAGTAGTTTCCAGGGGTCAGACGGCAAGGAAACAAGGCGGGACGACACGACTCCAGCTGCCTACCGGTGGCAGACGAGATGGAGTCATCTCAGTGGAGGCTGGCCACCCAGTACTAACTGTACTACCTGTCTAAGACGGATGAAATCTAAGTAATTAACGTAGACCTCAGTGCTAAGATTTGCAGTGAACTATCTATCAGAAGGTATTGTGTAATGCTTGTAGTAAAATCAAATAAATACTCGCATTTGTCACTCCAACAGGTGGCACATCATAAGCATTTGTAGCAATAAATGCATTACTACAAATGGCTGTGATGCACCATCTGTTGGAATGACAAATGCAACGCCTGTGTCTCTGTTATATGCCATTTGGTAGGAGAATCATAAACACAGTGTTGATGTTTGAGATGTGCCATCTGTTGGAAGGACAAATCCAATGCATTTTATTACTACAAATGTTTGTGGTATGCCATCTGTTGGAATGACAAATGCAGTGCCCGTGTCTGTTATATGCCATTCGATTGGAGAATTGTCAATGCAATGCGTATGTGTGTGATGTGCCATCTGTTGGAATGACAGAGACATAGTAACTGGATGGTCAGGCAGATATACAGACACGTGCTTTTGTTAAGGTGGAAGAAAGCTTGTGTTACTCTACTTTGAAAGCAAAAAAACACTGAAATACGTCACTTAAGAGTAGAAAGAGCTCAGTGTTTATTAAATTACAGATTTTGTTGACAGTAGAGTGGGCAGAACTTCTGCTTCACAAATCTCACAACATTACTTGCTCAAGTCTAGAGCCTGAACATTGCCTGTCTGAGCTTGCATGTTCTCCCTGTGTGTTTGTGGCTCTCCTTCAGATATTATGTTTATTTTTCACTCTAACTCCCAGAAATATAAAGGTAAGCTGAACTGACAACTCTAAATTGGTTGTGTGTAGTCTTGTGATGGACTGGTGCCCTCCAGTTCTGGACCCTACAATCCTGAATTGGAATAAACAGAATGAAATGCATTTATTGATTGCCTCCACTGTAGGAACTGAAATGAGTGATCAGTCAGCCCAAAGAAAGTCCATGTGAAACTCAAATGCATAGACAGAGGTGCATAATCAGGTGGCACCAGATCTTTCAGAAAATGCCTAAAAAGAATGATTGCAATTGTTTTGTGGGAAGCCTCAAAGTGTTGCTCTTTAGATATCAAACTGTAACCAATAAAATAATATTTTTAAACCTGCAGATTACAATTCTGGATTGTGATGATCCAACTCTGGACACTCATTTCTTTGGTGACCCGGACCAGGATACCTTAAGAATAAGCCACTTAAACATGGGGTGAACAAGCACAGTGCCCAGGAGCAGGACTCTAACCCAGGACCCCAAATCTATGAGGCAGAAATGTGAAGAGCTACAGTGTACCACCCTGTGTGGCTCCTACGTGCTCCAATGTTTAGCATTCATCATATATATATATAAATGATATAAGACCTTGTATATTTTAGTGACAATTTATCCATCAAAAGTAAATCAAAAACTGCAGCATTGCATTTATTTTCTGCAATGTGAATCTTGAACCACTGAGCAGTGCTGACTGACATGAATTTAAAACCCAAACCGTTGCACTTTTCATAATAATTAAGCAGCAGAAAATAGGAGATAAAACAATACAAACTTTTAAGATATCACTGTGTTCAGATGTGCATATTAAAAGCTCTCAAAGTTTTCCACCCTCATGAAGTCACATCCTGATTGCAAAGGTAAGGGGAATGTGTAGGTAAAAAATGAGAAACAAATCCACTTAAGTGACATTCTAGTGGCCTCTAGTGGTAAATAAAAGCAATCACAAACTTTCCCTCTGTGTCCTTTTTTCTTTCTATCTATCTATCTATCTATCTATTGTGGCAGGCAGTGACTGGGTCAGTATGAGGCAATTGTCCCAGTTGAGCAACTGTGCTGCCGGTCCTACATGCATTCTAAAGAAATACAAATAAAGGCATTGTGTATTGACATAGCTATATAAACACAAGCAGATGTATATATTTGTCACTGACACTTGTATATTGATATTAAAATAACTTTTACTAAAAAGAAATAGATGTGAAAGGCACTATATAACTGATAGATAAAAGACACTATATAATAGATAGATATTAAAGGTGCTAGATAGATAGATAGATAGATAGATATAGATAGATAGATAGATAGATAGATAGATAGATAGATAGATAGGATAGATAAAAGACACTATATAATCTAGTGTAGACTGTCACCCGCTCAGAGTTTGTTCCTACCTAGTACGCTGTGTTAGCTGGGATTGGCTCCAGCAGACCCCGTGACCCTGTGTCAGGAAATAGTGGGTTGGATAATGACTGACTGACTGACACTATATAATAGATATTTAACTTTTTACAAGAGTTCTATAATTAAATAAATATATAAATACATAGAAAAAAAGAAAAGTTCTGAACTGGTGGTCCCAGTCCCAGTGAGGCATTATGCAGGTGTATTGCTGTTGGTATAAAGGAGCCCCCCATCGTGTTTCCTGACACCCTTCTGCTGAACCATTCATTAGCTACAAGTCCTGTGTTGGTGGGTCAGAGAGGATGTCCAGCATTTTTCATAATGGCACACACATTTGTCTTCTTCCTCCTACTCTGCTACCTCCAGAGGGCCCAGAGTGTGTCCCATAACTGAGCCTGCCCCTTTTAATTAGCTTGTTGATTCGTTGGGCCCTCTTGAAGGGATGTCACCAGTTCAGTACACCATAGTGTAGTAAACCACACTGGCCATCACAGAGTTCTCACATGCAATGGAAATCCCTAGTAAGTGCCATTTTTTTCAAGATTGAGTTGTTTTTAGCTTTTTGAGTTTCTAGGTCTTTCCTGATGTTTTCTGGTAGTGGTGATGGCCAAATACGTCTTCATTATGGTCACAGCATGATGGAAGAAGCTCAGTATGTACACAGTATTTTATGTACTACAAGACAAAACCTAGTAACTCCACTAACCAACGAGGAAAGACCACCTACCAATGAAAACATTGGGTTACTATCATGTCATTTAAATGCTGTGATTGTGTAAATTAAATGGCAGGTGTTGTTGATTTATGAAAAAAATATATATATATTTTGTATATGAAGCTCAGGAAAATGAAATCTAGAGATTGTTAATTATAGGGGTGACAATATGTGACATACTAGGCTTTTCCATAGCTGGTGAGAGTTCTTGAAGATGTGAAGGATGTCACTTCCACATTAAAGGAACACAGTCTAAAGAAGAAGAGCCTGCTCTACCCTTTCTTATTTAGTTCCTTTGTGTTCTGAGAGCAGTCCAACCTGTCATTAACGGGACACCATTAACTGTGGATCACCTCTATATCTACATCCTAAATAGTGACGGACATTGGGGTTCTCTGGTGCGGTGTAAGTGAATCCCACTGGCGTCACTAGAATTTAGAAGATGTGAGGGATGTCGCTTCCACATTAAAGGAACTCAGTCTCCTAAACTGGGCCTGCTCTGCCATTTCTTATAAAGTTTCTCTGGATTCTGAGACCAGTCCAGCTTGTCATTGACGTGGACCACCAAGTACTTGTAGGAGCTGGACCACCTCTATGTCAACTCCATGAAAGCTGTTTGGTGATTTGAAAGCCAATAACCTGTTCCTTGCTTTTGTGTTTTGGAATATATAGCATAACACGTGTTATTATTTTAAAAGATGAACTGATGAGTAAAGAGTGTTAGGTTTGAATTAGGAATGAGAACGTTGAGCAGAAGGTTGTGTTTTGAGGTAGGACATTAATGAGCATCAATTTGTACAGTCACAGAGATGCTGTTGAAGATCTATTTCAGGCATAGGGGCAGCGACTCTGAATGATCTTCAAATCCACAGGAGACAGACGGCAAGAGGTAGAGGAGGAGAGATTGTCTGTTAAACCCAGGTAACACAAAGGAATGCCCCAGAATACTTCCAGTGAAACCTGTGAGAACATTGCTGTATTTTCAATCAAAAATTAATGATATTAGAGATAACATAGTATATCTCCCCAACACTGCAGAACCTCCAAAGCCCCGTACTCCATTATAAACAAATTAAATGCTTTCACCAGGATAGATTTACCTGAATTACATAGTATAATCTCTCAACTGAAACCTCCACCTAAGCGTCCTTGATCCCAATACCAACAAGGTTTTCAAAGAAATATCAGGCGTGCTAATTGACAATATTCTGGACATAGTTAATTCGTCATTAGATACGGGGGTCTTCCCACTGTCTTAAGACTGCTGTAGTTAAACCCTGCTCAAGAAAAATAATCTTGACCCCTCTGCCTTTGAAAATTTTAGACCCATCTCCAACCTGCCCTTCTTAAGTAAAATTCTAGAGAAGGCAGTCATTTTACATTAAATGACCACCCCCAATAAACATGCTATTCTTGATACATTTCAGTCAGGCTTCAGAACAAATCACAGTACAGAAACTGCACTCGTTAAAGTAGTAATGACTTGCAGGTAAATGCAGACAGAGGCCATTTATCTGTTCTCATCTTCTTAAAATCTGAGTGTGCATTTGACACCATTGATCACAATATTCTTAGAAATCGCTTTAGTCAATGGGTGGGTCTCTGGCAGTGTCTTAAATTGGTTTGAATCCTACCTGGCAGGAGAAAATTCTTTGTGAGTTGTGGTAATCAAATCTCAAAGACACATGATATCCAATATGGTGTTCCACAAGGCTCTATGCTGGGTCCGCTGCTCTTCCAATCTACATGCTTCCATTAGGTCAGATTATCTCAGGCAACGTGAGCTACCACAGCTATGCTGATGACACACAGCTGTACTTATCAATAGCACCTGATGACTCGACTCTCTCGATTCACTAACACAATGTCTTACTGGTATTTCTGAATGGATGAATAGTAATTTTCTCAAACTAAATAAAGAAAACTGAAATTTTAGTAATTGGCAATAATGGATTCAATGAGGTTATCAGAAATAAACTTGATGCACTAGGATTAAAGTTAAGATGGAAGTAAAAACTTAGGGGTAACCGTTGACTGTAATCTGAATTTTAAATCGCATATTATCAGATCATTAGGACAGCATTTTTTCACTTAAGAAACAGAGCAAAAGTTAGACCTCTTATATCTTTGAAAGATGCTGAGAAATTAATTCACGCGTTTGTTTTCAGTAGACTAGATTACTGTAACGCACTCCTCTCAGGACCACCCAAAAAAGATATAAATCATTTGCAACGAGTGCAGAATGCAGCTGCTAGAATCCTAACTGGGAAAGAAAATCCAGACACATTTCTCCAGTTTTGATGTCACTACACTGGTTGCCTGTGTCATTCAGGATTGACTTTAAAATTCTACTTATGGTTTATAAAGCCTTAAATAATCTCACCCATCTTATATATCGGAATGCCTGACACGTTATATTCCAAATGTAACCTTAGATCTTCAAATGAGTGTCTCCTTAGAATTCCAAAGCTAAACTTAAAAGAAGTGGTGAGGCGCCTTCTGCTACTATGCACCTAAAATCTGGAATAGCCTGCAATAGAAATTGCCAGGCTGATACAGTAGAGCAATTTAAAACACTGCTGAAAACATAACTTTTATAACTTCACTTTAACTAATCCTGATACCTGAGCAATTCATCACAATAACTATTCATAGTGGCTCTAAATCCATACTGACCCCTACTTCTTCTTCTGTTTCTTTGTTTGGATGGCGGCCTGCACCACCACCACTATCAAAGCATCATGATGCTCCAACATTGATGGACTGAAAGCCAGAAGTCTACATGATCATCATCATCAGGTCCTTCCATGAAAACCCTAAATCCAAAGAGGACTGTTTGACTTATGTTAGGTGGATTGCCCAGAGGGGACTGGGCGGTCTCATGGTCTGGAATCCCTACAGATTTTATTTTTTTTCTCCAGCCTTTGGAGTTTTTTTTTCTGTTTTTTCTGTCCACCCTGGCCATTGGACCTACTTATTCTATGTTAATTAGTGTTGACTTATGTTTATTTTTTATTGTGTCTTCTATTTTTCTATTCTTCATTTTGTAAAGCACTTTGAGCTACATTTTTTTGTATGAAAATGTGCTATATAAATAAATGTTGTTGTTGTTGAGAGTAGAGCAGTGCCCGAAGATCTGAGTGAGCCGTGGCAGAGAAGTTCAGAAGTGTAAGAAGGAGCGAGGCCTTTTAGAGCTGTCAAGGTAAGGATTAGGACTTTATATTCTATATGAGGTGCAATAGGAAGCCAGTGGAACTAAAATAGATGCGGTGTGGTGAGGATCAGTGGTGTAGCCTGGGGGCGGGCGGATGGGGCGCCATTATTGGCCAAAAGGCTCAGTACAATTCGCATGTAAGCAGCTGGGTTCGGAAAAATATCACTCATGAATGAAAAAAGTCAAATTCTCTGATTTTTATTCTAAAATGATTCAAAAATAATTTTCAGACCGTCCTTCTGTGACAGCATCAGACAGAGCAGTTGAAATTTACTAATTTAAGTAAAGCTTTAAGTCTAATTTACAATTTATAATTTTGTTTAGTTATCAATCCGAATGTGTTCTTACTCTGCACAGAAACATCCCACCTATCACTTGTACACTACATTGGTTCAGGTTTTTCAACCATAATATATTAAACTATACATCATAACACGCTTCTCAGTCGTCTATACTATATTCTTGTCTAGTTGATGCTTATAAATAATTATATGTGAAAAATTATTGCTGTTCTCTATATATGAATAAATCTCTGCAAAATTTATTTTAATTTTTCTCTATACGTCATTGTAAGAGCCAATCTTAGAAAGTTAAAGTTTTGAATTAGACTCATATTAATGTTTGTAATTTGAATAAAATATAAATTCTTTTCATAGTCATAACTTATGGTATAGTCTTTTTCCCTATTAGTTAGCAAGAGATAGAACCTTCTTACTATAACTGAGTAAAAGTGTGATAATATGCTCAGTTTGTTAAGTTTGTCCCAGTAAGAGGGACTTGAAAGACCCATTTAAGCTTAGAAATGGGATAAGCATACAGTTTTCTGACGTTTTGAAATGGTTCAGAAATGTTAAGTAAGAAGTAACGATTTGAGATGTAACAAGATTAAGCTTAGAACTGAACTTTTCTTGACATTAACTTTTCCTTTTTGTTATTTTAATTTTCCTTTTGTGTGAACTGTTTTACTTCAAAACTTAACTAAACTTTCAAAACCAAGATATTTGTCTGTGGAGTCATTTCTGAGCGTCAGGCTTTTGTTGAATCCCATTTTTGAGTTGAAGCTGCAGAACTTTGGTCATTTTGGGAAATGCAGCTATACTTCGTCAGAAAACTTGCGCTCTAAGGCCTGAACTGGAATCTACCATTCGAGAACAGAAGAAAACTTCTGCTACAGAACTCGTCAACGAAGGAAAAGAACTGAATCATTCAGAAGGTACTGTGATATTATCTACTATCTTCATATCTAAATAAGCAGGTGTACCTTAAAGATTTGAGAGACTTGATATTATTAAGGACGTCTTGGAAAAGACATTTTGGATGATTGGATGTGCCTTTGCCTGGTCATTAGCCTTGTTTCAAAAAGTAATGCCTTGTTGGAAGACTGTGATATTTTATTTGAGCAACGGCTCATTGGACAAGCATTGACTTGACTTCGGTACTGTGCATTT
>NW_024381733.1:0-6082 GCF_016835505.1 Polypterus senegalus
GATGCGGGTTCTGTTCCATGCTCCCATCCGCTTTTCGGAAGCCCTTGAACCCAACACTGTCGATAATGTCACCGATGAGCTAGACGATGGAGGCAACAACATAGCAAGGGGATGGCTCAAAAAGAGTAAAAGTGCTTTTATTTAAAAGACAATCAAAACAGTGTTCCAAATAAAGTGCAGTGATTCCCAAAGTCTTTCATAACAAGAGTCATTAAATAAATAATCCCATAAAAGAAAAACGTGGAGGTAAAAACAATAGAAAAACAATCCTTTAAAATCAATGGGTTCAAATGACCCTGGAAGCAGTCTTCTAAAAACAAATGACAAGCCTGGTGCTTTTCTATGCTAGCGTCTCACCTGCTTCTCTTTTCAGCAGGCGAGACGCTCTCTGCAGCTGCCCTTTTCAACTCATACACAGGTCTGGAGACCTCCCAATCCTGGCTTCGGTCTGGCACTCATCCCAGGCCTGAGACTTGGACTCCTTCGTTTCCAAGACGCCTTACGCAGACAGTCTTCTCCTTCTCTGGTCAGTCCCGCTACATGATCGCTCAGCGGAGCAACTTCTACTTTAGCTCCTGGGTGTCGGCCTAACACCCAGGCTTCCTTGTTTGCTCGCTCGCCCTCACGCTCCATGTGTGTCTCTCTCTCTTTTACTTCTGCACCGACTTGCTCCCTCGCTTCCTGTAAAGTCCGTCCTTTATTTTTCCTTTTTTCTCTGATCCTTTCCCAACTGACTCACACTTCTTTTATATTGCAAGGGGCCATAGCAGCTGCAGCACATTAGCCACAGGAACAGTCACGGATGTGGGCAGTTTCTCACCTGTGCACTAGGTGAGAAACGCTCACACCGCAGATCGCCCCGTGGCTTGCTATGGCCACCACGCCCCCTAACTAAGCCACCGCGAGTGCGGTCATTATTTATTTAAAAAAACGGCCTTTGCTGAGCGAGCTGTGGACCCATAACACCACAGTCTGTAAAATAGTCCACGATCCATGCTACCAGGTATGAATCTACTCCTATCTCTGTCATCTTGTCCCTAAGGAGTAGAGGTTGGATGGTGTTGAAGGTGCTAGAGAAGTCCAGAAACATAATTCTTACAGCACCACTGCCTCTGTCCAAGTGGGAGAGGGATCAGTGTAGCATATAGATGATGGTATCCTCTGCTCCCACCTTTTCCTGGTATGCAAACTGCAGAGGGTTGAGGGCGTGGTGGACCTGTGGACTCAGGTGGTGAAGCAGCAGCCACTCCATAGTCTTCATCACTTCATTCACATCAATTCTTGAGAAGGCAGTCATTTTGCAATTAAATGACCACCTCAATAAACATGCTATTCTTGATAAATTTCAGTCAGGTTTCAGAACAAATCACAGCACAGAAACTGCACTTGTTAAAGTAGTAAATGACTTGCGGGTAAATGCGGACAGAGGCTGTTTATCTGTTCTCATCCTCTTAGATCTGAGTGCTGCATTTGACACCATTGATCACAATATTCTTAGAAATCGTCTTAGTTAATGGGTGGGCCTCTGTGGCAGTGTCTTAAATTGGTTTGAATACTACCTGGCAGGTAGAAAATTCTTTGTTAGTTGTGGTAATTACAACTCGAAGACACATGATATCCGATATGGTGTTCCACAAGGCTCTATCCTGGGTGCGCTGCTTTTCTCAATCTATATGCTTCCGTTAGGTCAGATTATCTCAGGTTATAACATGAGCTACCACAGCTATGCTGATGACACACAGCTGTACTTATCAATAGCACCTGATGACTCCGACTCTTTCGATACACTAACACAATGTCTTACTGGTATTTCTGAATGGATGAATAGTCATTTTCTCAAACTAAATAAAGAGAAAACTGAAATCTTAGTAATTGGCAATAATGGATTCAATGAGGTTATCAGAAATAAACTTGATGCATTAGGATTAAAAGTTAAGACGGCAGTAAAATACTTAGGGGTAACTGTTGACTGTAATCTGAATTTTAAATCGCATATTAATCAGATCACTAAGACAGCATTTTTCACTTAAGAAACATAGCAAAAGTTAGACCTCTTATATCATTGAAAGATGCTGAGAAATTAATTCCAGCTTTTGTTTTCAGTAGACTAGATTACTGTAACGCACTCCTCTCAGGACTACCCAAAAAAGACATAAAGCACTTGCAACGAGTGCAGTATGCAGCTGCTAGAATCCTAACTGGGAAAAGAAAATCCGAACACATTTCTCCAGTTTTGATGTCACTACACTGGTTGCCTGTGTCATTCAGGATTGACTTTAAAATACTGCTTATGGTTTATAAAGCCTTAAATAATCGCGCTCCATCTTATATATCGGAATGCCTGACTCATTATATTCCAAATCGTAACCTTAGTTCTTCAAATGAGTGTCTCCTTATAATTCCAAAAGCTAAACTTAAAAGAAGTGGTGAGGCGGCCTTCTGCTGTTATGCACCTAAAATCTGGAATAGCCTGTCAATAGGAATTCGCCAGGCAAATACAGTAGAGCACTTTAAAACACTGCTGAAAACACATTACTTTAACATGGCCTTCTCATAACTTCACTTTAACTTAATACTGATACTCTGTATGTTCAATTCATTACAATAACTATTCATAGTGGCTCTAAAATCCGCACTGACCCCTACTCTCTATTCTGTTTCTTTTTCTGGTTTCTTTGTGGTGGCTGCCTGCGCCACCACCACCTACTCAAAGCATCATGATGAACCAACATTGATGGACTGAAAGCCAGAAGTCTACGTGACCATCATCATCAGGTCCTTCCATGAAAACCCTAAATACAAAGAGGACTGTTTGACTTATGTTAGGTAGATTGCCCAGAGGGCACCGGGCGGTCTTGTGGTCTACAAGTTGCAAGTTGTTTTCCAAAGCCTGTTCCAGGCTCAGGTTGAAGATGTGCTGTAGAGGACTCCCCAGCTCCAACGCACAGGCCTTCAGCAGTCATGGCGATACTCCATCCGGACCCACTGCTTTGCTGGGACAAAGTCTCCTCAGCTCTCTGCTTACCTGGGCTGCTGTAATGGTGGGTGGGGATGTCTCTCCTATGTCTCTCCTGGTAACAGCAAATGGATGGGTGGAGGTCGCAGTACTCCGAGGTGAGAGTGGGTTAGGGTGGTCAAACCTGTTAAAGAAGTTGTTCATCTGGTTTGCTCTCTTAACTCCTCTCTCGATGGTGGCACCCTGCTTCGAGCTGCAGCCAGTGATGTTCTTCATCCCATCTCACACTTCCTTCATGCTGTTATTCTGTAATTTCTGCTCCAGCTTTCTCCTGTACTTCTCCTTCGCCGCCCTGAGCTGGACTTGGAGTTCCTTCTGCACGTGCTTGAGCTCATTGTTAGCATAGCAGCGTACTGTTCTTACTAGAACTACAATGTCCATACAGAAGTTGATGTAGTCAGTAATGTAGTCAACAACATCCTCAATGTTCTTACTATATGATCCCTGCAGGATGTCCCAGTCCATAGTTCCAAAGCAGTCTCTCAGAGTCTGCTATGCCTCAGAGGACCACTTCCTGAATGAGCATGTGGTTGTAGGTAGCTCCCTCACTCTTGGTTTGTAGTCAGGCTGAAGCAGAACAAGGTTATGATCAAGCGCAGGCAGCAGGGTTGCGCTGTATGCAACTTTAATGTTTGCATACAGTAGGTCAATAGTCCTATTTCCCCGGGTGTTACAATCCACATACTGGGGGAAGGCAGGTAATGTTTTGTCCAGCGTCACATGGTTAAAGTCTCCAGTGATTAGCACAAGTGCCTCGGGGTGCTGTGTTTGTAGTTTAGCAACAGCGGAATGGATGATGTCAACCGCTATCTCCATGTTCACCCGAGGAGGGATGTAAACAATAACAACAATGATGTGTCCAAACTCTCTGGGCAAGTAATAGGGATGCAGACTTACAGCCAACAGTTCAATGTCCCTGAAGCAAGTGGAGATTTTGACGTTTACATGTCTAGGGTTGCACCACATTGTATTCCCGCAGGTATTTGCGTCTCTGTCCGCTCTAACTGTGCTAAACTTGGGTAGCTCCACGTCAGCATCTGGGATGTTAGTTATTAGCCACGTTTCACAAAAACACAACAAACTGCATTCTCTGTAGGTCCTGACATTTTCACCAGCGCAGCCAGTTTTTCAATCTTATTTGGTAGTGAGTTCAAATTTCCCAGGATCACAGAAGGCACCGAAGGCTTGTATCGCCACTTTCTCGCTAGCTTCTTAGCCTTTAGCTTAGCACCGGCTCTGCTGCCCCGATACAAACTTCTTACCTCATCAGCTAAATAGGGGACCACACCGGCATGGGCCTTTGTTCTCAGCACTAGAAGTTGACTACCTGAACAGACGAGTCTCGGTGTGTAAAAATCATGTCCAAGTAATAAAAAGTGTTCAGGAAATGAATCCACATAAAGGAAAGTGGTAGGAGTGATCAGAGAGATAGAGAAAAAGGTAAAAATATAAAGTCATACGTGGAGCTGCTGGAAAGGTGGCACCTGAGTCAATAATAAATATTATCTAGTCCTGGCGATTTGTTAGATTTTAGCCTATTTAATCTAAGCAGTACATCCCTCTTTACAATTTCCAAATCATTGCATATCTCCTTCAAAGTCCTTGCTGCTGTTGAGAGGTTAACTACTTCTGAATGTGTAAACTTCAGAAAAATGTAAATTCAGATCACTTTCCATTTTGCGGTGTGTATATTTGATATCAACCTTACCATTACTAATACTCTTCATGTCCTCCTTTACTGTGCTTTTATTACTCTGCTATTGAAAGAATCTCTTTGGGTTATCTTTTGCCTTTTCAGCAATATTTCTGTGTAATATTTCTGGTTTAATGGAAAGAAGGTTAAAAGACACCAAAAATAGTAATTCTTCAACAAGAGAAATTCTGGCTGGGCCCTCTCCATGCTGCAACAAGAATATGAGGTTTTTCTCAAGCTGAATGGAAAGAACACACACAATTAGTGCATTAGAACAATCTGGATGAGATTAAGCCCAACAAAGCTCATCAGTCCGTTCCAATTCATTCTTCCAAAATAACATCAAGTATAGTTTAAAGTTTTAATGCAAAAGACTTGATCCACTGTACTAATTCTTTTCTTAAATTTTAACACTTCAGTCATGTCTCCTTTTAATTTTCTTTTGCTTAAACTGAAAAGGTTTAGTTATTTTAATCTTTCCTCATAACACATTCCCTGTAGCCCTGGAATCAGGCCAGTGCTCTTCTTTGGGCCCTTTTCAGTGCTTTCATGTCCTTTTTATAGCCTGGAGACAAAATCTGCACACAGTACTCCAGGTGAGGTCTAACCAGGGCATTATAAAGTGTAATCTCCTTGGACTTCTGCTCCACAAAGTATGCTATTTATAACATTCTGTTATTCTTCTTCATGGATTCTAAACATTGTTTGGAAGTTAACAGTTTTGTGTCCCCTACAACTCCTAAATCCTTCTCATAAGATGTACTTTCAATTTTCAGACCTCCCATTGTGTATTCAAATGTAACATTTTTACTTTCTCTGAGTAATACTTTACATTTACATACATTAAATTTAACTGGTCACAAGTCTGCCCATGGTTTATGCAGTCCAAGTCCCTCTGTAATGATTCAACCTATCTTGGAATCATCTGTAAGCTTAACCAGCTTGTTATTTATATTCCTATACAAATCATTTACTGTATATATATTAAAAATAGCAGTGGCCCTAGCACTGACCATTGTGGTATATGATTCTTAAGAATGGCCATCTGATAGGGTTCCTCGCACCATCACCTAATGCTTCCTGTGTCTGAGGCAATTCTGCACCCACCTACACACCACACCCTGACCTCCCACTTCTTTTAGTTTGATGCTGAACCTCTCATGTGGCACCTTATCAAATGCTTTCAAGATAAATAATATCATATGCTCCACTTTGATCATAAACTTTTGTTGCTTTCTCAGATAATTTCAGCATGTTAGTAAAACATAACTTCCCTCTTCTGAACCCAAGCTGACCATTCAGTAAAATTCCTGTTCTTATCAAGTGTTGCTCAATCTCTTCCTTATTAATTCTTTCCTATTAATGTACCTGTG
>NW_024381734.1:0-14248 GCF_016835505.1 Polypterus senegalus
AAAAGGAAACCTTTTCTGGATGCTAGTATTTGCATATGTCATCCCTCTCTGCACTACACTTTTAAACCCATTTCTACTGGTGTCTTATAATGCAGCAGTGCAGGTTTCCCTTTAATTGTTATTAAATGTTTAAAGTCTTATTTATCCTTGACTCAGACAGTATTTCTTCCTTGAGCTTTGCTGAACTTCTCTTCAACTATATAATGGTATCACATCTTTTTTTCCTGTTCAGGATACCCCCCGTTCCATTCCGTCAACCCCTTCTTCTCATGCTTATTGGCATAAAGCCTTTTTTAAGTTAGAGTATATATGTAGTATAATTTATTTTATTTTTTATTAATTTTATTGTAATCATTCCATACAAAATGATCAATTTTTTACAAAAATAGGATTGAGAACAAGTCGACCCTCACCCCTAGAGAGAGAGCATATGAAGGGAAAAGCTTAAGGCTTGAAGCATACCTAAATTGAGGGAGTTTGATAGGCCAATAGAGATGAATGGAAAGAAAAGAAATTGGAAAAAATTTTGCTTCCTTCGTGCTTTGAGGCTTATTCTAAAATATTATTGATTAGATCCTGCCATGTTTTGAAAAAAATCATACAGATCCTCTAACTGAGTATTTGATTTTTCAAATTTCAAATAGTATAAAACATCGGTTTTCCATGATTTAAAAAGATGAGAGTTAGGATTCTTCCAGTTTAGCAAAATAAGTCTCGTGCAAGAATGTGTGAATGCAATCACAGTTTGTTTGTCCTTCTCCACTTTACCCATCTGGAAGAACACCGAACACAGCTGTTAATGGTTGGGAGGAATTGTGAGACCAAGGCTGTCTGAAAGGCATTTAAAAATTTTTGTCCAGAATGGTGTTAATTTGGTGCGGGCCCCAAAACATGTGACCCAGTGAGGCGACTTGTTTTGAGCGTGGATGGAGCTCAGGAATTCTCTGTATTGCTACTTTCACTCCTTTTCTGATATGTTGAGGAGAGATCTTTTTCCCCCGTGTCCTCTTGGATCTTTGAAAGGGAGGGACTGTAAGATAATTTCATATATTGCAGAGATGGTGTCTAAGTCCTTGAAACTGAGCAATATTTTTTCCAGCATGGATCAGGGGGGCAAGATGAGGAAAAAACGGACAGGGTTTTGTTTAACAAAGTTCCTAATTTGAAGATAAGTGAAAGAAATGTGTAGCTGGAATGTTAAATTTGGAATGTAATTGTGCATAGGATGCAAAGATTTTGTCTATATAAAGATCTCCCAAGCAAGTTAATCCCAAATTTTTTCCAGATATTTAAAACTGCATATGTTTGGAGGTTCAAAGAGTGGTTCTCTTGCAGAGGTGCCACAGATAAAAGCTTTCCATCTTAAAATGCTTTCTACATTGGTTCCATATTCTGATTGAGTGAAGCACAAGTGGGTTATCAGTATATTCGATAACTTGCATTTATTGGGGCAAAAGCAGAGAATATAAAAGTACTAGGATTTTACTTCTATTGTGGGCCAGGCCTGTGTATGTTTATCTATTTGTGTCCAGGTTTTATAGCTTGCATCTTTGATGCGGGAATAAAATTGAAAGTGGGGTAGAGCCATGCCAACTTCTGCCCAAGGTCTTTGTAGGTGCTCCTTTTGGGTAAGTGGATGTTTTGAGTTCCAAATAAGTGAGGGTTTTTGTTGAATCTAATTGCTTAACAAATTATTTATTAATGTATATTGGAATGTTTTTAAATAAAAAAAAGTTTAGTAAGAATATTCAATATGTAGCATAAATATTAATAAATATTGAATAGTAAAATAATTACTGACAATTGCCTTGTTTTTATCCATTTATCTATCTTTATCTTTTATCTATAACATCATGACATTTCATCAAATCTTTCAAAGCAATTTTCTACTGTCTAATGGAGGGTTTTTTTACCTCTGCATCTTGATATATAAAAATGTCCATTCTTAGTGGATACCTACCAACCAATTTCAGCTGTTTACCTAAATCGTAATTGAGTTTTTGTTGATGTGTGAGGATTGGTGAGCAAGTGAATATATAGAGGCCCACAGAATCAACAGCTAATTTAAGGGTGGTACAGTTATAGGACACACTCTGGACCCCTGGGAAATAGTAGTGAATGAATGTGATGTATGTACTGCATATATAAAATGTAAAAACGGGCTAATTCAGTCACTTTGTTTTTTAAAATTTAATTTTACACAGATAATATTGCATACAATCAAGTCAAAATAATATAACAAATGACTTCTTGGTCAAACTAGGAAAAAAGAAGAAGAAAACATCAGAAACTTAAAAAATAGAAAGCAGGAACAAAAAAACAAAACAAAACCTGAAAAAACAGAATTCAACCTCCATGAGAGAAAAGACTGAGAGCCAAGACATGGGTAAATATATTTTTAAAAAAAAAAAAACAGAAAAAGAAGGAAAAACAATATTTCCTTTGACAGAAATACTTATTCTAAATGTTATTAAGTCTTGCTGAATTTTAATAAAGCTTTGAACAGATCCTCTAAACTAGATTTCTTTTTCCAATTTCAAATAGTATAGAACATCAGTTACCCACTGACCTTTGTAAATGGTGGGCGGGAATTCTTCCAGTTGCGAGATATGTCTTCATGCTTAGTAGTGTGTTATAAGCAATTACAATCAATGTGTCCTTCTCAACTTTAAGCCCATCTGAAGTACCCCAAGGACAGCTGTTATTGGGCCCGGAGTGATTGTGACACCAAGGCTGTCTGACTGGCTTTCCCAGATTTTGGTCCTTCCCCAAACATGAAGTTATGAAGCCCCTGTTAGTTGGCAAAGTTTTAATATTTGCACAATTTGAGGCTTTTATACTCTTCACCAGATCAACACCATGTTGGCAGTAGCACAGATCAAAAACATTATTAGAGTGGTGCTCAAACAAAAAGCCGCCTGCAACGGGAATTGAAAAGCTTAATTTACCAAGAGCAAGGGCCAGCAGTGGTAACTGAGAATGCTGATGCTTTGGGAATTGTCCACGGTCACAAGTAGGTTATGTAGACACTGAGTAAGTGAAATGCTTGCAACTATACCGAGTCTGAAACAGCGATACAAGCCTAGATCTTTGCTATCTGCTAAAACCATTAAATATTGGGAGAGACTACTAAAGACAAACAAGCAATATATATGACAAAGCAACTTCCTACCAACAAGGCAAATTTCTTGGAACCATTGACACCTCACTTTATGATGTCCTATTTTCTCAGAACTTGTGTAAACCAGATTGGTTGTGTAGTAGTATCCTGTCAGCCCGGGGTTGTCATTTTTAATTTGTTACATTTTGAAATTGCTTCATTTTATAGCGCGAAGAGTTTCTACTTTCTAGCTTATTTTAATCATCTTCCTCCACAAGGTTGTTTTTGGAAAAGCAAGCGGTCCACATCTTACATCGTTGTATATTTATGTACTACTACTACCACACATCCCATTTCATTCTCACGATTTATTTTATTTTTGCTGACTTACAGCAACTGTAATAAAGCGATTAAAAAAGTTATTACAAATTCCATTTGGAGAGCCAGTTTGTTTGTCACCAGCGTGTGATCTGATGTTTTCACATCACTGCCAGGTGGCTCCTAGGATTTAGTTTCAATAAATTACTATTTAAATTTTGCTAGACAGGAGGGCCCACCTCAGGCGCTGCTGGCTTTCAGCATCTAGCTATGATGCTGGAGCTTGATTCACATGTAGGTTGAATCTTGGGTGGAACATTTTGGACAATTTTAAACAAAATAAATGTGATTGATGAAAAATTGAAGTTGAATTATTAAATGTTTTGTACACAAAGAACTAGATTATATTCTATGCATGGCTGACTTCCACTCCTTTTCTGGGATGTTAATTGAAATTTCCTTTTCCCATCATACCTTAGGATCTTTGAAAGGAGGAGACTTTGAGATGTTTTATATTGTTAAGATGCTGTCTGAGACTTCAAGACTCATTTTATTCTTACTTACTCATTCATTCACAGTAAAATAATTTAGGAAACATGACTAACAGCATTGATCAGTACAAATATTGTTCTTTTGAAGCATTTTTCTATTTTTTAACAAGCATATAGTAAACTAATGAGAAACTCTAGGATCAGAGCAGTTTTATGAATATGACTAAGCAAATTTACATTAAAAACTGAATTAATTAACCAGTCCAAAAAATTCCTTTTGCTTTGGATCGACTTGTACTGATGATTAGAATGAGTTGGAATATAGAACATCTGTTAGAACTGTAAGGTGTTAGTGGTTATCTGCATTATATAAAAGCAGCTTCTAAAACACAAGTTAGTTATGACAATAAACCAACAGAAAAGAGCCAAGGAGCAAACAAAGACCTGGCTGATAAAATCTTATAATTATCTAAAAATCTTGAAGTGCACCCTGAGTCAAAATCAAAAACAAAAAATCAAATCCAGGAACAAAATTAAAGTAAAAAACATCCCCAATAAAAGCAAAGCAAAAAAAGCTATAATAAGGATCAGATGATAGTGAGCAACTGCTGGCATCTGTTAATGGCATAATTGTAAAAGCATTATATTATAGAACATGTTTTTGCTCTCTGAAACATTAAAACATTGAGCTGCCTAAGTGGGTTGTGTCCAAAGTAAGTAGAGGGTGTTTCAGCTTTGAACAGTGACAGGGTCAGGATGTAGTTTTCTGTATTTCCAGTGGAAAGTTGAAAAATGATCTTAACATTATCCAAAAGGAATTACAGTACTCCAAGACAGACAATTATTTTTAATGCATTCATTTGTATTACTAACACTGTCTAGACTCTAAAATATAAAAGATTTTTAGTGTAAATATAACCTTTACAGTAGGTTAATGCCTTTTTTCATAAGATACTAGTCCGACAGTATATTTACACTACCATGGGTGCTAATTAAATGCTGCCGAGTCAGAAAGGAGGCATTCAAACATTAACCTGAAGTGTACCCACCAGCACCTGTTTTATTGCAATACTTTGCTCCTTAAAAGCCCAAATGGAGTACTGATTAGGTCAAAACAATAAAACCTGACTAGATGGGTATTCCACAAAACAACTTAGCAAGTAAGCCTCGCTTTAAATCAAAAGCTAGGCTTACTTCATCTAGATTCGATTCCACCAAAAACATTGTTTTCTCAGCAATTGCTGAATTCTTACTTAATCTCATATGTTGTGACCAGATGCAATGGACCAGGTAAAGCAGAAGAAAGGTTGTGGTGCCAACCAAGCAACCCCATTTAATCGTAAGCAATAAAAAAAAAACAATAAGCCATCGCACCCCTGAATCTAGTGGCTTTCAAAAGCCCAAGTGCAAAGTCCAATACTTCAGTTAGTGCTCTGTCATCATTGAGGTCCAGGTCCAAAAAGAATGTCTTCTTCCTGGGAGCAGCCATTTTAATGGCATCCTGGGGTGCCTTCTCCAGGTATTGGGGCAGGGCAATGGGTATCCTGGGGTATGTTTTGGGAAATGCAGTGGAGAAAGAACAAATAGCACCAGCATCCCCTGTTGTCCCAAGGCTTTTTTCGCTTACTTTCTCAGAGCCTGGGGGGTTATCCCCAGGTCGAATGCATGACAATGTTCATTACAAAAATGGGAAAGCAAAAATAAGCCAAACTGTCCATTGAAAAAGCCAATAATTAATAATATACACCATCCCAAAATTTTATAATTCATCACCACCGTTTCCTTGCGGTGTTTTTTAATGTTACTCTTTCTTAGTTACACTAGCATTCAAATGAATCTGATATGTTTGCTACAAAATGATAAAACTTTTTATGAAAAATTATTATGCCATTTGTCCACATTGCTTTTAGATATAATAATAAAAAATATACTAAAAAGGTGTGTCCCATAGTGTTAAAATTGTCAGTTATAAAAAATACAATTTTAGGTCAGTTAACCTCTAACACTAAGTAGCACAAAGATGTTCATAACAAGAAAACGGCACACTTCAAGTCTCTCTAGGATCAGTCATGGAGTCCCTTTCCCCAAAAAAGCTCATTGAAGTGGGGGCTCCGTACTGCATTGGGGTTTTAAATCACTGGCACAAATAGCCATTAGAAAGAAGCCATTACCATTATTGACATATGTCATGAAACTGAATGTATTGCATATTGTATAATAATAAATGAATAGATTCTATTGTACTCCTCAATAATGAATTACATGTGGCCTCTTTATTATTCTTATAATGACAGTGTTGTTCTTTTTTCACTAGTAAGTTATTTAAAGTAGAAAATGTTTTGTAATCAACAATTGTGTTGTTAAAATTTGCAAGTATGATCTGTTTCTCGTAAGATGATTTTTTATGAAATATCTGTGGTTTCATTCATTCATTAAAAGTCAGGTTACTTTTAAAAATCCTGCAGGGTCATTGATGCTTGACCACTCTTTGAAAATCCTATGAATGAGCAATCTTGGATTTTCATAACAAATATTGTTAAAGGACAGCACAGCAATAGACCCCTTTGCATTTCCATTTGTATGCATTTAGTTGAATATGTTAGATAAATAGATATTAGGTTTATTAGGTATTAGATATAGGTGCAGACCTAAAAATATCTGGGAGTGCAGCTGGATGACAAATTGGACTGGACTGCCAATACTGATGCTCTTTTAAGAAAGGTCAGAGCCGACTATACTTTCTGAGAAGGTTGGATCCTTCAACATCTGCAGTGATGCTGCAGATGTTCTCCAGCGGTTGTGGCGAGTGCCCTTTTCTTAGCGTGCTGTGCTGGGGTGGCAGCATAAAGATGAAAGACGCCTCATGTCTGGACAAACTTGTTAAGAAGGCAGGCACTATTGTAGGAGTAAAGTTGGACAGTTTAACATCTGTGACAGAGTGAGGGAAATTTAAGCAAACTCCTGTCAATCATGAAGAATCCACTGCATCCACTGAACAGTGTCATCTCCAGGCAGAGGGTAGCTTCAGTGACAGACTTTTGTCACGTCCTGCTCCACTGACAGATGAGAAGATGTTCCCCCCCTACACTATGTAACCTTCAATTCCACCGGGAGTAAATGCTAAAATTACCAAGTTATTGTCTGCTTTTTTATTTTTATTTTTTTCATTTTTCATTTTTATTACTACTTAATTTAATATTGTTTCTTTGTATCAGTATACTGCTGCTGGATTATGTAAATTTCCCCTTGGGATTAATAAAGTATCTATCTATCTATCTATCTATCTATCTATCTATCTATCTATCTATCTATCTATCTATCTATCTATCTATTCTAAAGTCAACTTGTCACAGTCACTGCCTACCATTACATGTACAGTTTCATCAATTTTACGTCTCAGCTGATGACAGACACCCAATGCATGTAGAATTTAACTTCAGTAAATCAGAGAGAATAGTTGTTTTTAAGACCTACACAAATTGCTCCAGAAATTCCTTTCTTCTGGGAAGCTGTATGCCTTTTAATAAGAAATATAAGAGATAATCAAAAGTTTCCAGAATTGTAGAGTTTTTCATGTGTATCATGTAACCATTTTACATTACAGTTTTTCTCGATTGGTTTGGCTCATTTCTTGAAACAGAAATTACATTCTTAAAACTATAAGATCATTTCAAACAGTCTTACAGTTCTGCAACATTACAGCTCACTAGCAAAGGTCATATCTTTCCCAAAAATGTTCATACATGCTTCAAAATAGATTCCTTTCCCATATAAAGAGTCAGTACCATCAAAATGTCAAAGATCTTTCTCAATTCGTGGGCTCATTTCATTCACTTAGCGTTTTTCCAAAATAACCTGGATGGTTTAGCACAACACCATGGATCACCTGCAAAAGCAGATCTCCCAAAATAGTTTACCCATGTGTCAAAACTAAATTCCTTTCCCATTTAAATAGTTAGTGCCCCAAAATGCATCGTCCCCTTTTGGGATCGGTAAGCACTGCAAGTCAAAATGCCTAGATGTTTTGTCACTATGGCAGAGGTCTAGCCAACAGAATACAATTATGTATAAACTGAAAAAAGGATTTTACAGTAAGAGCAGCCTCCAAAGTTTGACATCAGACACACTGCACTCCTACTTCCAAGGAAATTGTAATCTTTTTCATTGACACACATAAAGTAACTTCCCATACATTAGAGTACATAAAAATGTATACAGTATTCTGTACATGTACGAAATATAAACACAAACAAAAAACAAGAAAAATTATATCTAGCCTACAGTAGGGCTTACAGTAAATAAAGTTTCAAAACCCAAGGTAACTTTCACTGGTTGTTTTTCACCGTCCCTCTCCTGGCCACCATCCTCATCCTCCTGGCCATCCACGCGGCTGCTCTCTGTTTGGCCATAGATTCTCATCCACATCGAGCGGATATTTTCCCTTGCGATGCAGCGAGGGAAAAAACGGTAGCGAATGTCTCAACCACCCCCTACACTGATCCCTGAATGTCCTCACATGCGATCCATTGCATGGAGCAGGGATCTCTGGTCTTGAGCCTGATGTTCATAGACTTTCCACCTCCAGCGAAAAAATTCCTCAATGGGATTAAGGGAAAGGAGAGTATGGTGGTAGTAGCTCCATGAGCATCCTTGATGGGTGGTGAACCAGGCCCTGATGAGCGGCCCATGGGGGAAATTACATTGCCCCACACGATCACATAGTGTGGTAGGTGAGGCCCTTCGAGACTCTCTCATTTTCTGGGACCAGATGTGTATAAGACGGTCCAAGAAAATGAGGAGCTTTGAGTGTTATATGGGCTAAACTGGGATGTGTGGCCACACCATTCTCAGATATGGCAGCACACATTGTTAAATTGCCCCTCGCTGGCCTGGGACATCCCCCGTGGCCCGCTGACCAATGATTTCGGCCCGCTCTGCCCTTGGCCAGGTTGAAACCAGCCCCATCGACAAATACAAGGATGGAGATGTTTCATTCCCTTCCAATGCCATTATTCTCTACAATAGAGTAAAAAATCAAATCAGTCATATAGAGGAGTCATACACAACAGAAATAGAAATTACATGGGATTGTTCTATGTTCTCCTCACAAGTTCAATATAGCCTGCTACTGGCCACTACTCCAGTGGTTCCAAACCTGGGGTACAGGCCTTGCAGGGGCACTGCAGGGAGTATTTGACACAAAGAGGGAGAAACACTGTTGCAGTTTTAGGCAAAATGCTGTAGTCAGATAAAGCTGGATTCTAAAGGTAAAGAGGATACTGAAAACCAAAAAAATTTGGGGAAAACCACTGCTTACTGTAATGTTACTATAATAGACAACCAATAACTGACTTACATGCACATACTGGTCGGCAGCTCTTTCACTCTGTCAGAATTCCTCTCAAATGGTACCCTGTAAATCTGCTTCATGGTCATCTGATGCTTCTTCAATACCGGCCCATTGTGGAGATGCTGATAGAGTTGACATTTTGGAATATGGCATTGTCTTGAAGGTTGCATCCCCGGATCTGTCTCAAAGTGAGACATTATTTGCAATCACCATTTACAGATCTCTTGTTCTTGTTGTTCATTGAGAAGTTTTCTTCTGCCACCCATGGAGGTTGTCGTCCAACCTTAGACGAGAAGTCAAGGACAACACTGTATGACAATTGTAATGTATCCCGTTTGTTACAGAATGAGTTCTTACTGTAACATCATATTGCAACATCACATTGAGGTAATATATTACAGTACTGTAGCCTACACACACACACACGGAATGAAGAGTTTATACATGTCTTGCTTTGTATGCGTACTTTTACTGTAATGACTCCATCATTGACTGAGTACATACCTGTTTTCCCCTGAAGGTTTGGATGATGGAGGAGACAGTAAGCCGAGGCACATTAGGCTGCACTCGGGCCCAGCCCTCTCCATTGTCAGGCGATGGTTAACCACATGGTCTACAATTGTGGCCCGAATCTCATCCGGGACAGCATGGTGTCTTCGTGCCTCGGCCTCTTCCCCTATTCCACCACCCGATCCTCACCCTCCTCCCCCCGCCCTTTTTCTTCTTCCTCTTCCTCCTCCTCCTCCTCCTCTTTCCTCGAGCAGGAGGTTGCCCTTCTTGATTTACTTGGTGAGGTACCTCCATGTTCAAATGGTACTGGCCCCAGCCAAGCTCTATATATAAAGTTTTGGGAGCATTCACAACAATAGACAGCACCTGTCAGGTAACTAAACAAACTGTTTGGTTGGTCATCTGAGATGTGGGGGAAAATCCTCCTTCGTTTGGTCAAGTTCTAATTTCACCCCGATTGTCAATTACTGTCATGAAATTTTTCAAATGTTCCAAGAAATTCATATATGGTGTTCATGGTATTATGTTCTTGACTAATTTGACAATTGAACAGACTATTGTGCATATGATGACTTACCGATGAAATCATGCTGACATGTTTTGGAGAGAACAACCATTAGACTGAGATCAACTAATCAGTTTAGATCAGCAAGATCTATTTATTTGGAAAATGTGCTAAATGTGGGCTTATTGTGCTAACTGCAGGCTACTTGTACTTAACCATTTGCAAAGATGCACTGAGACACTTGAGACATGTACTAAGGCATTTGCAATTTGATGAAATCAATGAGAAATGCCATTCTGTTGTGAACATTTGGGTGGTTTGGAGATCTGTCCATGTTATTTTGAGAATGTCATCTCGGTTTCAAGAAATGAGCCAAACCAATCGAGAAAAACTGTAAAATGCAATATCAGGGTTGTTTGAACTACAAAGAATCTGTTTTCAAATTATTACATCATTTAGAATTTCTTTTAACTTTTTACCTTTTTTTTCTGTATTTGTTTGTTTTATTTAATTTCTGCCTGTTATTGAATGCAACTGAGAAAGGGAAACTCGTGTTTTCTTGTAAACATGATAACTAAAACCCGTGGGAAACCTACACCATGTACTTAACCTGTTTGATACCTGTCTGGCTACAAAATCTGCTGGTTGAAGCCTTCCTTCTTTTCTCTCAATGGTGTTGTCTGTCCCCTCTTCCCGCGCTTCATACTTTGGGGCAGTGGCTTTCAGATCTCTTGGCATTGACATCTCTGCCTCTCAGTATGACTTTGCAGCCTCTAGCTGTTACTGCATTTTAAAAGGCTCCATCTCCTCGTGGTCCTCCCTTTCCCTATCTTTTCAGCTTTAATTTTCATTAATTAAGACCAATTTATTGCCTCGTGTTAATTTTATTAGTTCTATGCACTCTCTGTCTCCATCTTCCAACTTCTAGTCTGAAATGAAATGTAAAATTTTTTTTTTATCTTCAGAGGGCCCTCTTTACTCTCAGGTTGGGGGGTTGCCCTTTCTGACTTTGAATTCTATCATTGGGTGTATACCCTCAGTCCACTGGATCAGTTCCCCATGAGTCTCCTCTCACCCTCTTTCTTTACTTGTTTCTCTGACTTAGATTAAAAAACTATTCGCACATAAAATGACCCCTTATTCCTATGCCCCCTTCAAACATGGTATTACTGTATGTTCGAAGTTATTGGTATTGCTTCCAAGATGGCATCCCATACTCCTTTCTTTAATAACCCAGCATGGAATACAGGTGGCAAGCCAACCCCTTTTTTCCTAATTGGTCTAGAAGGGATATCTACACATTAGGCTACATCTTCAATGATTCAGGACTCAATTGTTTCAGTTGTTGGAGTTCAGATTTGCTGTTTCGCTTTTTCTTTATTCTTTTACCTCCAGCTGAGATCTGTTCTTAGAAGATATGGAATTTCTCTCATGTCTTTGCTGCCCTGTCACTCACTAAAGACTTATGTAGTTTCCATAAACAGTGATCCCTCGCTATATCGCTTCGACTTTGCTTCACTCCATCGGATTTTAAATGTAAGCATATCTAAATATATATCATGAATTTTTCACTGGTTCACTGATTTCTGCGGACAATGGGTCTTTCAATTTATGTTACATGCTTCCTTAGTTTGTTTGCCCAGTTAATTTCCTACAAGGGACACTATTGGCGGATGGCTGAGAAGCTACCCAATCAGAGGGATGTATTGTATTAAATAAAACTCCCCCAATGCTATATGATATGCTTTCCCAACGGTGCTTCACACACTTAAAAGCTCTAACAGCCCATATTGATTTTTGATTGTTTGCTTTTCTGTGCCTCTCACACTCTCTCTGACATTCTCTGTTCCGGGCAAGGGATGTGAACAGAGGGCTGTTCACAGAGGCTGTTTGCTTAGAAGATAGGACGCCCTCAAAAAATGCTGAAAAGACTACCTTCATATTGATCCCTTCATTGCGGTGGCTTTATCGCAGTGCTCGTTTTCTAAAAGCCCAACAGCCCCATTGATTTTAATTACTTTTCTCTCTCTCTCTGACACTCTCTGCTCCTGATGCACTCTTTGAAAGGAAGATATGTTTGCATTCTTTTAATTGTGAGAAAGAACGTCATCTCTGTCTTGTCATGGAGCACAGTTTAAACTTTGACTAAAGGGTTATTTCATGTTCAGAGGGCTCTAATAATGTTAAAAACATATTTAGAAGGTTATAAACGGGTTTTTCTATGCTCTAACTGCAAATATTGATTTATAAATAAAGAACCTCCCGAAAATTCATTTATCTCTCTGGAGGCGGATTAACCGCATACAGGTTCTGTATAACTGTGGAGAATATTTATTAACAGTGTGGGGGGTTTCTAAGGGCTTAAAATATAAAAATAACAAACAAACATCCTACTTGCGGTTTTTTACATATCGCTGGGGTTCAGGAAAGCAACCCGCGATTGAGGAGGGTTTACTTACTCTAAATCTAGATCTTAGTATCTCTTGGCTTTTGCTGCCCAAAAGTTTCCTAAAAACCCCTTATGACTTTCCATTGTATGGTCATGTGATCTTCATTCCCATGCAACACTTGAATTCTGTATTCAGAAATGTTCAGATTTGCCACAAACTGTAATTACGCACCTCAGTTCAAAATTTATATAGATTACATCCAACCTATTTTGTACGTTTTGGTTCCAGACCCACTTTTGGTATCACGGGGCCTCCTAAGTACCCCGGGCACTTTTCTCCACATTATTTCAGGCAATCTCCTTCAGTTGCTTATCGCTGATCCTAGGGTTAAATCTCTACTTCTCAGTTCTTTCAGTGCATTCCTTGTCACATCTTATTCCCCTTCTTTTAAATTTCCTTTCCCCTCTTAGTAATGCAGTAGAGGGCAATATCTGTAGTTGCTGCTGTGCCCAAACTATTTCAGGTCTTCTCTGGAAGGAACTTACTTTATTTTAGTCCTCTTGGAACTTTCTGTATCATAGATCAACTACTCATCCAGCTCTTTAAAATTTAGAGTTGGTTAATATTTTTCTGTCTATTTTTCTCTCTGCTTTTAATAAGATCAAAACAAAAATGTTTTCATACTGTACTGTAATGTATCTATTAAACATTGTGGTCTTTGGCTAGCTTGTCATCCCCGCCAATACCCCCAGGGCGCCAGATGGAGCCCTCCCTGCAGTATGGAGGTGCCCCGAAGACCAGCAGGGCATCATGGACAATGTAGGTTTCATCCACAGCCATGATGGATACCCAGAGGAGCTGCAGGGGGGGGCAAAGAGTCATATGTGCCCTATAACCGGAAATGCCATAGGAAGGCGGCGACAGAGTAAGATACTCGGGTGAAGAAAAAGGGCTTGTACCTGACCCAGAAGTGATAAAGAATCACATGGGGCTGGGGATTGGGAACACTTCGGGTCAAGGAGTATAAAAGGATGTGGGAACTCCCAGGACGGTGAGCTGAGCTGGGTGGAAGGGTGGCAACGTGTCTGGGAGTGTGGAGGATTGTTTATTAGTGATTATTGATTTGTATATGAGTGTAGTGGAGGAGGGTGCTTTGTCAGTGGCATTTAAATAAAGTCAACATTTGACTTTTTCCTAGTGTCTGGAGTCTTGGGCAAGGGTTCAAGGGAGCGATAGCACCTATCTGTCACAAATATTTAATAAAAATCTAATTCCAAAAATAAAAAGCAAAACAACAAACTGGGCAATTCTAAGGAAACGTATTTACTATGTGTAATATCAATAGCATTTAAATATGTAATACAGAAATTCAGAACTGTAATGTATTTTGGCACTTAGTCAACCTTTCATTGACTGCCATGCATCTCGCCACTTTCTAACAATGGCTTGCCTTTTTGCAATGAATGATTATATTTTTCTTAATTGGCATTTGAAACATGATCACTGACTCTTTTTATTCATGACTCTATTTCAGACAATTAAATAAACTATACTTTTCAATTGTCCCATAATGCCCCCTCCCCC